>NC_064808.1:101874653-102125150 GCF_023721935.1 Panthera uncia
AAAAAAAAATTTTTTTTTTTTTTTTTTTTTTTTTTTTTTTTTTAAAGAATGCTTGTTCTTAGGGTTGCTGTTGACTTGGCCTGTAGTTACTAGAGAAACTCCAAGGATCTCATTCCCTTTATGGTTCATGTCTAGGCATGCCTGGAGACCAGGGAGACCCATGATTTAATCTAAGTAAGAATGCTTGTGGTGTTTTAAAATACCAAACAGAAGATTGCATTTGTTTTAGACAAAACCAGGAAGGTACCTTTCAGGGAGAGTGTTTACTGTTTTATTGAATTTCTGAGCTTTTGGTGATTAGGATGATGGGGAAGGAGAGCTAAGGGGAGGCAATGAGAGTTAATGATCAGGAGGAAACCCAGAAGAGTATAGAAAACATACACCTTCTGCTTTAGCTTTGGAGAATTTGCATTGGTTAAATTTACCACTCCTAGATGAAAGACTAGAGTGATGGGGATTGGGAATTACAAAAGGTGGAGACAAACTTACTTTCTTCTTTTAACACACACAGAGACACCATCTGAACATATTCTCTGTTCCATAGCTTTTGAAGGATGCCGTTAGAGAGGAAGAAGTGAAAAATCAGACTGATTAGAAATTTATTGGAGTTTAGCAGCTTATTTTAGAAAGATTTTTTTTTAATTTTTTCATTTTTTTCAAATGTTCATTTGTTTGAGAGAGAGAGAGAGACTATGGGCAAGCAGGGGAACAGCAGAGAGACAGGATCTGAAGCGGGCTCTGTGCTGACAGCAGAGGTTCTAACCCACAAACCATGAGCTCTTGACCTGAGCCCAAATCAAGAGTTGGATGCTTAACTAGCTGAGCCACCTAGGCTCTGCTTAGCAGCTTATTTTTAAACCTATTTTTTAATTGTTTATTTATTTTTGAGAGAGAGAGAGAGAGAGTGTATGAGCAGGAGAGGGGTAGATAGAGAGAGGGGGACAGAAGATGCAAAGCAGGCTCTGTGCTAAGAGTAGCAAGTCCGATGTGGGGCTCGAACTCACCAACCGCGAGATCAGGACCGGAGCCGAAGTCAGATGCTTAACTGACTGACCCACCCAGGCACTCCTAAACCCACTTTCTAAATGCGTATTTTCTCTTAGGAAATATAACACCATGTTTTGATTTTTATATAGACCAATAAATGTCAGACTACCTTATTACCATTCACGCTACTATATTAAGAAGTAGTGTGTATGTTGATGCAAGACTAGATTGAAGTCAACCTAGTGCCTTTGAAGAGCTAAAAATTAATGAATCTGTTTAATTATGACAGGAGATTTTCTTTCCAGCTAAAATGAGCTGTCAGGAGTTTTTATAATTTCATACTTGGGATTCCATTTCCTTGTGCTCTCATTAGTAAGAGTGCCCCAGATTCATTAGCTTCTTATTTATATTTATTGATTAATCAATACTGTTGCTTTCAATATGAAAATGTTCAATTAATTTATCTTTTAGTAAATCAGAAACAATCTAAAAAATAGACTTCGTAATTAAAATTGCTTGAGCTCTTTGTTAAGGCTTTAACAGTACAAACAAACATTTTTCTTATTAACCATCTTGAAAGAACACAGTCCAGCGATTTATGGTTTAGTTGGAGAGATAGACAGGTTGTATACACAGCTAATTAAGAAAGGGTTTAGTAATTATATTAATATTAATATATACAATATACTATTCATATATTATTTATATGTTTATATTGTATATAATTACTTAAGTACCAAGATGGTTAGATTAATAGATGCTTCAAGACTTCTTAATACTAATGTAAGCTTCATTGTTCTTTTAAAATTAATTTTTAATTTTTTAATGTTTAATTAATAATAGATAATTATCTTGACACACAACTGAAATCGTACGGTATTTGTATTTCGGCCTGACTTATTTCACTTAGTATAATGCCCTCTAGGTCCATCCACATTGTCACAAATGACAAGATTTCATTCTTTTTTTATATGGCTGAGTAATATTCCATGGCATATCTATAGATGCACCACATCTTTTTTATTCAGTCATCTATTAATAAACACTTGGGTTCTTCCATATCTTGGCTATTGTAAATAATGCTGCCATAAACATAGGGGTGCACTTATCTCTTCAGATCAGTGTTAATTGTTTTCTTCAGATAAATACCCAGAATTGGAATTACTGAATCATATGATATTTTATTTTGTTTGAGCATAGTGTTTTTTATAGTGGCTGCACAATTTACATAAGTGTCATTATTGCCAGTATTTAGGAAAAAAGAAAAAGCAAATCACCAAAGGTGGGGACATGGAGAAGGCTATATGGAAAATAAGGGATCAATCTGGGTCTAGAAGAAAAAGTCGGACTCAGATAAGGGGAGAAGACAGAGGTGGATGTTCCTGGTAGCAGGAACACCTCATGAAGGAAACATAACGATCGAATTCATGGAGACCGTAACATACACGGTCAGTTGGGAGAGCAATGAGTGTGTCCGCACTTGGGGAAATAAGATCAGAGAGGTGGGTAAGTAAGAAATAGATCGTGGGGGACTTTAGGTGTCAGGCCAGAGAGTTTTAATCTCATTCTTCTGATGGGGCTATGACTTACATGATGTGTTGTTCTATGGAGATTAATAAAGTGGCATAGATTAGAAGAGGAAGAGACTGAGGAGCCTCAACGTCCATTTAGGCAATTATTTTAATGGCCTTGGCATGCAGTGATGTAGAAAATCTGGTATGAATGGGAGGGGCTTGGGGAAGGAAAGTGCACAGGACCTGGTGACTAAAGTGGAGAGAGACCAAGATGAACCTCCAGTTTCCAATGACAAATGAAGACGCTGGGAGGCAAAAGTAGTCAGAGGCTAATCAGGATGCATTTACGGCCAGGCATGTTTAGGCGATGAAAGGACCTTGGTAAAAGTGGATATTTGGGGCTGCAACTCTGGAAAGGAGAGATTTAGTTATTCTAAAGGTGCAATAAAGTGCCCAGGATAAATGAGATCTCTAAGACAGGTATGACGTCTTATTTTTCACTGACCCTCCAGCATCTGCTGGAGGCTTTATAAAACGACTTTATAAAACAGTGCTACTTACTTAGGTTATTTAAAAAATACACTTTCTGGGGCTCCTGGGTGGCTCATTTGGTTAAGTGTCAGACTTCTGCTCAGGTCATGAACTCATGGTCTGTAGGTTTGAGCCCCGCGTCGGGCTCTATGCTGACAGCTCAGAGCCTGGAGCCACTTCAGATTCTGTGTCTCCCTCTCTCTGTTCCTCCCCTGCTCGTACTCTGTCTCTCTGTTTCTCTCTCAAAAATAAAGAATAAAAAAATTTTAAAAAAATACACTTTCTGTCAGAAGTGGGATTTCTGCTAAAACATCTGTATTTTTTTCTTCATTAGCAATGATGTGCATTTGCATATGGACATCATCTGCAACTTAAGTAAGGGAAGCTAATGAAATCACATCGGTCTGATGATAAGACTGGCTACAACATCAAAAAATGTAGTGAGTGTTATGTTCAACATAGATGACATTGTAAAATTATTTTGCCTATTTTTAAATTATTAAATGCATAAGTATTTTCATCTTATACCGAAGTTTAGCTAAGATCAAGAAGACAAATGCAGAATCAGATTTTCAAGGTTTACTGTTATCGATGAACCTTGGGCTTGAAGGTACCTTAGCGATCCAGCTGAAATTCCCTCATGCTAAAATGAGGAAATGCAGTTCCGGAAACTGCTAACTTGTGCAAGGTCATTTTGGTTATTTTCCTGTTTTCTACCATTTGACTCTCTGTTACAGTCTTAATCAGAAGGTAAAATAGGTCTTTGATATACTTCCCCTTATTTCTGTTCTTCATCTACATTCGAAACCTCATGGTCAGAAACCTCATGTTTGCCCCATTTCCATGTTTCCATGGTGCTTCCCCTCAGGCTCCCTCCCCTATTTCCAAAACATCTCCAGACAGAACAGGATTCTTTCCTTGTACCGAGGATAACTCGTTTGACATTTTGAGAAGGAAATCCTGAAAGACAACGTCTAGTCAAGGGACTAAATGCCTCATAATGGGAATTCTATTTTATTTTTATTTATTTTTAATTTGCTTAAGGTTTTATTTATTTTGAGAGAGACAGAGATAGCATGAGTGGGGAGGGGCAGAGAGAGGAGACAGAGAATCCTAAGCAGGCTCTGTGCTGCCAACCCAGAGCCCAACCGGTGCCTGAACTCAGGAAACCATTAGATCGTGACCTGAGTTGAAACCAAGAGTCTCACGGTTAACTGACTGAGCCACCTAGGAGCCCTTCATAATGGAAATTGTAGACATGGCATAAAAGCAGTACAAGAGCTGTTTTATTTTTATTTTTTGTCCTTAAATTTCTGCATCCATTTTCTTAAAAAAAAAATTTTTTTAGGTCTGTTTATTTAATTTGAGAGAGAGAAGGAGATTGAGAGTCCCGAGCAGGCTCTGTGCTGTCAGCACAAAACCCGACATAGGGCTTGAACTCCCAAACCATGACATCATGACTTGAGCCCCTCCATATCCATTTTCTATTCTACTTAAATATGAGGTTGGTTTAGAGGTGGCTGGGTGGCTCAGTCAGTTAAGTCTCCGACTTTGGCTCAGGGCACCATCTCTCAGTTTGTGAGTTCGAGCCCTGCGTCAGACATTGTGCTGACGACTCAGAGCCTGGAGCCTTCTTTAGATTCTGTGTCTCCCTCTCTCTCCGCCCCTTGCCCACTCAAGCTGTTTCTCTCTCTCTCTCAAAAATAAATAAACATTAAAAAAATATATGAGGTTGGTTTAGGCTGGCCCAGTCTCAACCTTCTGCAAAATTCTAATATCCTGCCATTGAGCATTATTACTACCTGGGTGTTTAATTGCCATGGAAAACAGAGTACTCAATCTGAACCGAGCACTGTTCCTCTGATCCCAGCTCTTCTGCTGAACTCAGTTATTGCAGTGATAACATTATTGTCTTGGTTACTAATGCTGGAAACTTGGAGTGATTTTTTGACTATCCCATTTCTCAAAAGGTTGCATCCAAATAGTCACTTGTGTACATATCTGATTTCCTTCTCCAGATTATAAGCCTCTTGAAAAGAAAATTGAATTAAAAAAATTTGTTTTAACATTTATTCATTTTTTTTTTTAATTTTTTTTTCAACGTTTTTTATTTATTTTTGGGACAGAGAGAGACAGAGCATGAACGGGGGAGGGGTAGAGAGAGAGGGAGACACAGAATCGGAAACAGGCTCCAGGCTCCGAGCCATCAGCCCAGAGCCTGACGCGGGGCTCGAACTCACGGACCGCGAGATCGTGACCTGGCTGAAGTCGGACGCTTAACCGACTGCGCCACCCAGGCGCCCCTAACATTTATTCATTTTTGAGAGACAGAGTGTGAGTGGGGGAGGGGCAGAGAGTGGGAGACACTGAATCCGAAGCAGGCTCCAGGCTCTGAGCTGTCAGCACGGAGCCTGACGCGGGGCTCGAACCCACCAACTGTGACATCATGACCTGAGCCCAAGTCAGATGCTCAACCAACTGAGTCACTCAGACGCCCCGTTGAATTTTTTTTTTTACCCCCATGGCACTTAGCAGCATCTAATATGTAGTAGATGGTCAGTAAATAGTCATGGATTGAATATGAATTATAACAGAAGATATAGATGTCATTATGTATAGGAGGTGATTTTAAATAAGGTGTTTAAAATCATCATAAACAAGTAACTGAAGGAAGTGTTGCATGATGTTTAGTTTCTATTTGTTTTTTCTGAACTCTAAGTACATTGTTATTCTGCTGTTCTATTCATAACATTAAGGCCTGCCTGGGCCTGTTTCAGAAAATAATGCTAGGGAGGGTTCAAAGCCTCATCAGCTAATGTGTTTCACCAGCTCAAAATGCAGTACAGCAGTGTGGCATCCGGGAAGGTGAAATAATCAAAGAATGATTAAACACCTGGCACCATTTTAGTATTATAAATGCAAACACTAAACCATTTGAAAAGGAAAAAATGGAGGATATCTTAATGCATATTGTGCCTTTAGTTTTAACGTAAATTTTATTTCAGCAATATGAGTAGTTGTCCTCGTTTTCAATTTTTTTTACTTCTAACATAAATTAAAAAAAAAATTAACCTTTGCAAATCCCAGCAAAGCCTAGAAAAGATGAGAAGAAATGATGCAAAACTGTGATAATAATCTGTGTTAACCTTAAGGCATTGTGAAGCAATCAAGAGTATAAAATAAATGGGAAATCTTAATAGCTAGGAGCTCTCTCTCTTAATGCGCTTCTACCTGTGCTGCATATAAGAATCATTTGCGGAAGCTTTTAAAAGTCCTGATGTCCTGGTTGTTCTCTATCCCCCTTAAATCAGAATCTCTGGGGGGAGGAGTCGGGCATCAGTATTTTTAAAAGATATTCAGGTGATTCCAAAGTGCAACAGTTTGCCAACCCTGCAACTGAGTAAGGGGAATAAGAAATATGCCATGGGAAGCCGAAATCAATAAGATGCTATGAAAAAGAAAGATCATTAAGGTCCTGGTTGCAACTTAATTTTATTTTTACATGTTCTGGGCATAGAGTAGATAATTAAATGCTAGTTGAACTAGCCTTACTGAATCACATCATTACTTGCAGGTGCTCAGGGACCATTTCCATTGTCCTTATATTATCATTTCTCATGCCTCCTAAGCATCAAAGATATTACCCTAGCCAGTGCAATCCTATCTGTGTTTCCAATAATAGTATCGATATTTCATCTCAGTTTGTCACTGGTGAACGTTTTAAGTTATACCGCTCCAGCGTGCCCACTACCACTAACAATGAAGTTTTTACCCCAGCCAACAGGGGAGTAATTCATTTCCAAAATTCTACTGTAGAGTCTATTTCCTTAAAACATCTGTCTCAGATTGGCTTCCTCTATTAGAAACAGACTCTGAGATGGGGGGACTACATGCAGAAGGTTTCTTAGGGAGTTCTCTTGAGAGATACACCCGCAGGGGAGTTGGAAACATAGGACGGAGAGAGGGAGAGGCGGACCAGTGATACACTTGCAACTGAGGGCTCAGCCTATTTTATGGGGAGCTCTAGAGATGGGACGGCTCTTCAGAATTGCAAGGGGGCCAGGTTTTCGTATCCCCACATTAGTCCGTCAATGGCTGCAGGTGGCCCCTTGCAGAGGAGGGGAGGATATCTTTTCTGTGAGGTAGTTTCCAAGAGTAAATTCCAGTGAGAGACACAGCTATGAGCCATGAGCATCTGATAGTTCCAGCAGTTGGGAGAGGATGGTGTTGACGCTGAAGAGGGGAACTGGTTGAAGGGCCTCGGTACAGTTACCGAGTGTACAGTGTTACAGTGTCCAGAATGACTTCTCTTTGGCCACTGGGAGCCCTTCATGTAGGCCCTTGTATCTGTTGACATGACCCACTAGTTTTGTGTAGCTTTCTTGCTTTCTGGTAAAATACTTTCTAGGCTCATCTAATAGATTTCCTGAACTCGAACTGGAATCAGCTGGTGTGCTAAGGGTTTGTTCGTTTGTTTTTTTAAGTGAGAAATGGTATTTAGAGACCACAAAATGAGCCATGGGATTGTTTGTTGACTCTAGGCCTTTCAGTAGGACAGAATTAACATACAAATTTTCGGGGGGAAAAAACCCTCAAGTTTATATTAATATTACCATTTCAAATGTAACATAGGATTTTTCTTAATTTCCTTGATTTTACACTTTTATCCTTTTTCCTTACGTTAAAAATCTTAGTTCATAACAATAGTAAATGTTTATATGTCTCTATTCTATTCTTTTTCTATGTAAAATTTCAAAAAAGTAATACTAATATTACCGTAAACAGGCTACAGAATGACATTTAAAAATGTATATCCTGGGGCGCCTGGGTGGCTCAGTCAGTTGGGCCTCTGACTTTGGCTCAGGTCATGATCTCGTGGTCCGTGGGTTTGAGCCCCGTGTCGGGCTCTGTGCTGACAGCTCAGAGCCTGGAGCCTGCTTTGGATTCTGTGTCTCCCTTTCTCTCTGCACCTCCCCCTCTCACACTCTGTCTCTGTCTCTCTCTTTCCAAAATAAATAAACATTAAAAAAATACTATAAAAAATGTGTATCCATCCAGCTCTCTCTAGAATATATTCCAATGTGTTCTAGAGTCCCTTGGATTTTGTCAAAGCACTTTGCTTGATCTTTATTCCATTCAACTTGTTAGTAGCAAGACACATTCTTGTCAAATTGACAAATAGCAGGTAGTCAAAATGATGAGAGAATTCACTGAATGACAAAATCAGGGTCACAAATCATCTCGATTCCTTATAGTGATGTTCTAGATTTAACACAATGAAATATGATAGGTAAAGCTGCAATATGCAGTTGTCATTTAATCCGTAAAGCATCAGGAAAGACTTAAAAAATTTTTTTTTATTGTTCATTTACTTTTGAGAAACAGAGATAAGAGCACGAGTAGGGGAGGGACAGAGAGAGAGGGAAACACAGAATCCAAAGCAGGCTGCAGACTCTCAGTTGTCAGCATAGAGCCCGAGTCGGGGCTTGAACTCATGAATTGTGAGATCATGACCTGAGCTGGAGTCGGACGCTTAACTGAGCCACCCAGGTGCCCCAGGAAAGACTTCTAATAAAATAAATATAAAGTTATTATTTATTAATAAGAAAGTCTACCACTTTTTGAGCACTTACTATAAGCCTGGCGTTCTGCTGGATACTTCATATAATTTTATAATTTAATCTTGACAAGAACTCATAAGGCAATAGTAGTAATATCTATCGTTTACAGACCATTTACTGAGAACTTGGTGCTCTTTGAGGCATCTTATACTTAATTCTCATAACAACGCTACAAAGTGTTCTAGATCTGGAAGCCTGATTCCAAAGCCTTAGGTCCACTTTTTACCCCCTTTTTCACAGATGAGATTTTGAAGAGGAGAAAGATTGAGAAACTTCCCTAAATTTCTGGTTAAAGATGGGCTGGGATTCAATCCCAAAGCTTGATTTTACAGCTGATTTCTTTCTTCCTTTCTTTCTTTCTTTTTTTAATGTTTATTTTTGAGGGAGGGAGGGAGAGAGGGGGAGAGAGAGAGAGAGAGGACAGAGGATCTGAAGCCAGCTCTGTGCTCACGGCAGAGAGTCCCCTGCAGGGCTCTAACCCATGAACCAGAGACCATTACCTGAGCCCAAGTCAGACACGTAACTCACCGAGCCACCCAGGTCCCCCTAGTATCTTAACTGCTCTGCCTTCCTGTAACAAGTGCTAGGCAGGCTCTGGACTGGGTGCTTTGACGTGTTATTGATTGTAATCTTGTTAACAACCCTGGGGCGGGGGGTCACTCTTATCCCTCCCATTTTGTAGATCAGAAACTGTTCAGGAGGTAAGCAAGCTCCTCCAGGTTACCCAGACTGTGAGTCGTAAGTTGCAACTCACACCCAGGTCTAACTCCAAAGCCCATATTCTTAAACATTATGCTATGCAGAAAGGGAAAGATGTAAACAAACAAACAAACAAACAAAAAACCCAACAGCACTAGTGAAAAAGACTACTTGCAAGTTCAGCGTGAGGCAGTGGTGGGATATCGCTGCCAACAAGGTGAATGCCACCCGAGGCTGTGTTCTAGAAATACAGTATTTGTAGTAAGGGTGGAGACAGTCCCACTATAATCTGTGATGGCAGAGCTTACCTGGGCCATTTTGTGTCATTCCAGGCTCCACACTCTAAACGAGCATTACTGACATGCCTGAAATTCATTCATCCACAGGGGAGGGCCGAGCATGAAGTGTCTGAGTAACGTGTTTATGGGAAGAACTGTTAAAAAGTTGAGGTTGGCTGTGCAAGAGAGAAGACTCAGGAGGGATGGAATAGCTAAGGTTTGAAGCGTCTGCATGTGATGGAAAGTTAGATACAGTCAGTGGTTCCAGAGGGAAGAGCTAAGGCTTCCCTTAAAAGGGAGGAGGTACTGCCTGGTATTTGCAGGTTTCTAGAAATGAAAAGGGCTTCCTTGTAAGAGAACGAATTCTTTGTCATTGATGAAGAGCCTGAATGACCTGTATGTCAGGTGCGGCGGTCCTTAAATTTTAGCGGGTATAAGAATCACCTGAAAGAGTTTGTGAATTACAGATTCTCAGACCTCACCTACAGAAGTATCAATTCAGTAGATCTGGGGAAAGGCCCACAAATCTGCATTTTTAACAAGCAACCCAGTGGCTCCAAATGAGGTGGTCAGTGAAGTACACTTTGAGAACCAGGGAGACTGGATAAACTCCAAGATCTCTTCCATTTGTTTGACAAATAAACATTTTAGTAAAAAAATGAGCATAGTCAACATAATGATTGTTCAGAGAAAGTTGTCTTATGTTTCAGAAAAGATCCAAGGCGAAATTCTTTAATATGTTGACAGTTACAATTAGAGACAAAAGTATTGGGATGTAGGATGTTAGGATATGGAAGGGGAAAGCTTGATTCTCAATCTGTGTCATAAGAGATAAGATTTTAATAGCAAAACAGAAGAGACAACTCCAGGTGGAAATCTTTGACCATTTTAAAGAACTCATTCTACATATACCAGGGAGCAATCTGAGGGGGACCTGGAAGAAGCTATCTAATTAACCTAAAGGAAAGCACCTGTGTAAGGTTAAACACCTGTCAGGCTTTTGACCCAGGCTTATATAAACTTCAGCCTAAAACTAACAAAACAGGTGTGGGGGAGAGTGTTTTCTAACTCTGGCCCACTTTTATTTTTGTTGTTGTTGTTGTGGGGGCTAAAGCACTTTTTCTGGCAAATACAGTGTATGTTTGATTAACCTTAACTTTTACTTAAAGCATGCAACCTGAGAGTCACATTTTAGAACTACTATACCCTGAAATGTTTTGCTTTCTGTAAATACCTTTTTAAAATAGTGGTGCTCGGGTGTAATTTACTGTCCCGTATCCAGACTTTTTTTTTTTTTTTTTAGCTTAAGTTGCATACTGGTGTTTTATTTGTTTCTTAAGTATATTAAAGTTTTAAAAAGTGGGGTTTTTTTTCTTTGAAAACATTAAAAACTGGCTAATTGAGGAATTGGTGTTTACGGCTGTTTTGGTAGTGGACCCTACTGACACGCTTATTTAGTTGACGAAGGACCAGCAAATGATTTCTATGTTTCAGGTATATAAAACTTCCAAATGGCAATTACATGTTGATTGTAAGCTTGATCCTGTTTCTAGTTCATTTATTCTCACTTCCTTTGAATGGTTGCAGTCCTCCTCCTTTCTCTTGAATCATGAGAGATGAAATTGCAACAGCCGTTTTCTTTGTCACAAGATTGGTGAAAAAACATGATAAACTGAGTAAACAGAAAATAGAAGACTTTGCAGAAAAGCTGACGACAATCTTGTTTGAAACCTACAGAAGTCACTGGCACGCCGACTGCCCTTCTAAAGGGCAAGCGTTCAGGTGAGAGCTGGCATATAGGATGACAAGGGGAACTAACGAGCAAGCAATAACCATTGGCAGTGATTCTGTTGGCAGCCTACGAGTAACAAAAGGTGTACGGCCTCAAATTTATTTGAACTTGGGCTTGGAAGAAATGCAGCAGGTGGTAGTGCATAGAGAAAACTATACAATTTCAACATCGTTGAAAACTGTAGTGCAACCCCCCTTACGTGGGGTGGTTTAAACTATCTCTGACTTGTGTTTACCGTGAAAGATGGGCAGAGGACATTCGGCAAAACCAATTGCGTGACTTAGTGATGTAATGTTGTGAGTAGCTGATGTTGATGGTTCTACTCAGAAAGCCGTGGAGGGACAGGGTGGGGGTCAGCGGTATGAGAGCAGTTGGCCCACCACGATTCCCGTCTACTAAGGTGCCTGTCACCAAGTGTTTGTTTCCCTTTCCTTGCTTTCTAAAGGTGTATCAGGATAAATAATAGTCAGGATAAAGATCCCATTCTAGAAAGGGCTTGTGCTGAAAGTAACGTGGATTTTTCTCACCTGGGACTTCCAAAGGAGATGACCATATGGGTAGATCCCTTTGAAGTGTGCTGTAGGTGAGTAATCTCACTGGAGGTGGTGTGCTCTGTGATCCCTGGAATCATGGGTTATGGAGTCAGTTCTGTGCACCTTTGTGAGAGATGATCCACGAAAGCCCTGCATTAGTGGTGAGGACACTGGCTGGTTAAGGTTTCAGATGCAAACTTTCTTAGCACAGACTTCCAGTAGGAGTGGACACAGTGGAAGCACAGAGAATTTACACAGTACAGTCAAACCTTGGATTGCGAGTAACTTGTTTTGCGAGTGTTGTCCAAGACCAGCAAACATTTCTAATAAATTTTAACTTGATATGACTGATATCTTGCAATACGAGTAGTATGTGATGCCTAATGTCACATGATCATAACTGAGCCAATGGTTCTTGAAATTCTCTTTGCTATACAAGTGCTTTGGATTACAAGTGTGTTTCCGGAACGAATTATGCTCGCAAACTAAGGTTTTCCTGTATTTGAAATTTGACTTCAATCACTGCACTGTATTGCCAACTATAGATTGTAAGGCCTAAGTGTTACAGGCAATATCAAGGGGGCAGAGGAATTGGAACTCAGTTCATTAGTTGAATCAAGAGACTAGTTTTTATCTTTGTCAGAGAAATTCACCAAGCTAGCCCTTACAGAATACCCTCACTAATTGCTACCCCGTGGAAGCTGAAGGTCACAGTGTCTTGCAATTTGCTTTGCTGTCAAGCCATTTCAATTTGTTTCTTAAAATAACTTTCTGCAGATTGGTTGAGCGGTCTGTAGAAAAGGTTAGAAATGAAAAAAAAAACTTGGATTTTTGAATCCTTAATAAAGAAATTTTCTTTTCCTACTTAGGTATGGTGAGAAAAATCATCCATTTACAATTGCTTCTTTTAAAGGCAGATGGGACGAATGGGAGCTTTCCCAACAGGTCAGCTGTGCTGTTAATCGAGCTACATTAGACTACGCCTCTGGCATTTCCTCTGATGAAGAAAGTTGTAACAAAGAACCGCAGATCATTCCTAAAGTCAGCAATCCAAAGAGTATTTATCAGGTGAAGTGTGGTCCAGCTCTCAATGCTTTTTTTTTTTTTTTCTGTCCTAATTCTGAAAAGAATTTGTTCACTGTAAAAGAAACAAATGGAAAACAGAAACAAAACCGTAAAGATTAAAATCACGTTATTAACATTCTAGGAAAATTTTTTTCTTCTTGGTGTAGTTTCTTTACTTGGTGGAGTCCTCAGGAGTTACATAGGACTGTTTCTCCATATTATTTGAACAGAAGTTTCCTTTAATCCAAATTCCTTCATAATTAAATATTAAAATTAGCAGACTTTCTTGCTAGTAGAAAATAACCTACCACTTGTAGAAAATTTGGAATATTAAGAAATGGTCAAAGGTCTGTAATCTCACCATGAGAACAGTTCTAAAAAAAATACATAATTTAAATACATATTAGATTAATAAATTAAACATATATTAAACATAAATATATTCATATTATATATATTATATATACATACTACATACATATATATATATATATATATATTTAACCACAACCCACAGAAAGGTAAGCATATTTATATGTTGGAAATAGGTTTAAAGAAATAATACTTACCCTTACTTAGCATAATGCCCCCAATATTTTCTACTAAATTGATTTCAACCACCTAAATTGATTTCATGACTCAAAAATGGTTGCAACCCACAATTTGAAAAACATTACTCTAGACAGAATCTTGACTGACACTGTATGTATATACTTGTTTGTACGTTTGCTGAAATTAATCATTTCTGTTGTAACATTAGAACAATTGAAGTAACATCTTGGCATTTTTTTCCCTTGTAATTTAACCAATCAATTACTGGCACTCATCTGGATTATTTCCACATTTTTATGATGCAAAAAAAAGTTGATAACTTGTAGAGATAACTGTATTTTAAGTTAGTGTGGAGATTTGATTCTCAGACATGGAGTTACTGGGTCATACGGACATTTCCCTGTTGGGAATATATGCCAAAGTAGCATCTAAAGGTTTTGTTTATTTGTAGTCTAACTAGCTCTATGTAATGAAAGTGTCTCTTGTATCATTTTTCCTAAAATTGGTTATTCTTACTTAAAAATAATTTACTAAAGATGCTACCTGTTCTAGATAATGTTACTTGAAGTAACATTAAAAAACAAATCTCCATGTGCCCAAATGTTTTGGGTACTTATTAGCATACAAATCTTCTCCTCACGAATTATTTGAGGTCTTAATGTATTATTATAGGCTCTTCAAAGGTTAGAAATATTTTAACCCCTTTTCATATTACTGGCAAATAATTTTTCTATAGCTTGTGTAGTTTATAAACTATAGTTTATTGTATAGTTCTATATGTGTAAAAGTTTAAAATCATATATTGAAATAGATGCCCTTAATTCTATTCTTATGCTTAGAAAGATTTCCTTCCACCTAGGGATCAGATCTGTAGTCAGCTATATACTTTGTAGAGCAACGTACTTTAGGAGTGTGATCTGTAAAACATCTGTATTGGTTATTTGGGATGTTGAAAATGGATATATCTAGACCTTAGTCCAAAAGGTCATGATTAGACAGTTCGGTGTTAAGCCAGAGAGGGAGGGTGGGGTAGAGGAGAACCCAAGAATATACACAAATTTGAAGATGTGTTTTTAAGTATTTTAGTTGTATTAAAGATTTAATTTTCTTAAAAGATAGGACTTTATAACCACCCGTCCCACTGGCTATTATCTACTGTGTTTTCTGTTCGTTGGTACTCTGCTTTGTAAAGGCTTACCTTGTGAGTCATGGGTTTGTGTTTAGTACTTAAGTCTAGCTTCTTAATTTACAGATCTTCATACCTACTTTGATACTTTTTTTTTTTTTTTTTCAGGTTGAAAACTTTAAACAGTCCTTTCAATCTTGGTTCCATGTCTCCCGCAAAAAGAATATGGCAGATGGCCGTATGGGCCTCCTAGGAAATGCTTATGCATTGCATAAAAATCATAAGCGTCAGAGGCCTGCTGCTATCTACCGGGTAGACAGGTACCACTGGGTCAACACTAACCGAAAATGCAGTGGCCGGGTACTCGTGGGATAGAGCTCAGAGGAGCGGCTTCATTTTCTCTATAACAAAAGGGTGTCTAAAATTGAGAGGCCCATGAAACAGAAAAAATAACCATCTCAGGGACTAGAGTGGCGTCATGGCAAATCCTCTAGTGCAGATCATAACAGTGTTCTTAGCTATACTTTTAACTCTTAATTTTATGTGAAGTTTTATGTAACACTAATGAATGTACTCAGTAAGGTAATGGAATGAAGATAGTGACCTGTGATGAGATTCAATGAATTATGAAAAGTAACGGTTTAAATAAACGTACTATGTTTTTAATAACTTGCTAGTTCAGTTTTTTGTTTTTGGTTTTTGATTTTTTTTTTCTTTTTGTTTTTGTTTTTGGGTTTTTTTTTTTTTTTTTTTTTGCAAGAAAGCTTCGAAAGTTTGTGTTTCTTCATTAGCCATTAAAACAAATAGAACTTCACTTGGCAAAGTGTGAGCCTCATGATACAGTCTCCTGGTTCCATTTTGTTACCTGCCATCACTGCTCTATTTCACAAGGCCATTGGGAGCTTGTTTTAAGATTACTCTTTAAGATACAAAATTCCCTTGCTTGTGTGTCTTTCAAAAATTTTCATCCATTTATTTCTAAAACTCTTAATAGACTTAATTATGACTTTCATAACAGTGACACCTGCTCATTATAAGGATTCAAGCTAATTTAAAATAAAAAAACTTGATAAAAAAAATTCAAGCTAAGCACAAAAACAAAACAAAATGCACCAAGAAAAAAAAAATCCCTACCATCCAGCCAGAAACTACCATTATTAACATCAAATGGTGACCATCTTTCCAGTCATCCTACATATATAAGAACTGATACACAATTAATTTAATAAAACCATGCTATAGGAGTTACTAAATTTTTAGGACCTATTTTAATTTTTCATTTTAGTTATCTCAGCAAAATGGAGAAACTGAGAGTGAAATATTCATGAAAGTTTCTACCACAATATATTTTATTTTCCAAAACTTTTCTCCGAAGTTAAAAAAAAAAAAAAAAAAACAGAAAAAAAAAAAACCCAGAAAAAAATGGGGAAAAAAAAGAAAATACCAGGAGGTTGGAATCATCTTTAAAACTTTGACAATTTTATACAGTATTAATTGTTGCTATCAAGCTGCAGAAAGCATTCTTAATTTTTTTCCTGAAGGACAAGTTGTGAGATATTAAAATCTTGGGTTATGCTTTCTCTTATAATTTCATCAACCTTACAGGAAACTGTTTTTGGCACTATACCGTGGAGAAAGCTGAGACCAGTTTGATTTCCCCAACTCCCCACCACTCATATCAACATTTTTGGTGGCTTCCTTTGCCTGCCAGTCTGAGAACTTTTCCTCTATATTAGAAATCTATGTCCAAGTGTCTGTCAGTCATTTTACATCAGTTTTTCCCAGAATACTGTGTCCCTTTCTCATCTGAAGATGTAATTTTTCTAGACCAATCTTCTACAATATTAATACTTTCTTTGTCCATCCATTTCAGGGATACCAACTCTCCTGATGCTGGATCATTACTTTTGGTCTGATTGCTTTAATATCTTTATTTCCTTTTTTTAAAACCACAATTGTCTTAAGTCTTCCTTGTGCCAGTTTGATTCTTACTCCTGTCTGGTCTTTCTTGTTTCTTAGTTCCATAATGATATTTTAGATTTCAATCAGTGACTTTCTCTGTAGGAGTTATTCACATGTATAGTTTGACCAGAAAATGAAAGAAAACTGTATAAGATAGTTACTATACGTAAAACAACCTAATACTTAGGAAGAATGGGTTTCTAAGAACCTTTACACAAGGATTTTATTAACAAAGTGTCTCTTGAAGTGAGTGAGGTTGTTTTGTTTTGTTTTTTAATGTTTACTTATTTTTGAGAAAGAGCAAGTGAGAGCATGAGCAGGTGAGGGGCAGAAAGAGGGAGACACAGAATCCCACGCAGGCTCCAGGCTCGGAGCTGTCAGCACACAGACATAGACTGTGTATGTCTGTGTATATGCGTGTGTACACAAATTATACCTTGAAGATAACTGAAAACTTTTATTTAAAAAAAATTTTTTTTTTAACGTTTATTTATTTTTGAGACAGAGAGAGACAGAGCATGAATGGGGGAGGGGCAGAGAGAGAGGGAGACACAGAATCGGAAGCAGGCTCCAGGCTCTGAGCCATCAGCCCAGAGCCCGATGCGGGGCTCGAACTCACGGACCGCAAGATCGTGACCTGAGGTGAAGTCGGACGCCAACCGACTGAGCCACCCAGGCGCCCCTAACTGAAAACTTTTAAAAAGAGACAGCAGTAAGTGCACATAATGTGGCAGAAAAGAGATCATGATCCCCGTCTTGTAATCTGTGGCATTTCCATTAAAAATCGGGTGCTTACCAAAAAGCTGGCAGCTGTTAGCGTATTAGTGGAATCAGATGGAAGGCCCGAGAAGTCAGCCAGGAAGTTAAGAGGATCATGTTTTGGCTGGTGCCCCACTCAGCCAAGAATGAGGAATACAGAGGAAAGCTCTTTAATTCCTGCATGACTTTTTCCTTGTCACCTGTCTCAGAGGCCCTGGACCCTTGGCCTAACTACTTTATATAGTCTTATGCGTCTGGTTTAATTCATCTTCACTCTGCTTTTTTGGGAAATGCAGTTTGTAACTTATGCAAATAGCTAAATAAAGTTCTCGAGAATATGCACCCCTTATTTATCCTATCAAAGTAAGATTTACCTGCTCAAAGTACTGGAGGAATCTTTAACCCTATGAAATTACTATGCTTTGACTTGAGGCAGGGGGCGGGGGGGGGGTGCTTTGTTTATGAATTGCCAGTTCATCAAAGAGACAGGAGAATGGTTCCCTCACAGGCCAATCTTAGGGCAACTACATGTTACTGGTATCTGTGCTACGAGGGCAGTAGATACTTTTAATTGAGCTAATAACTTAGGAAACAGTTTTAAGGCTGACAAATGTGGTACTTCCTTTGCCTGATGGCTAATGTTTTAAACTGAATGAGTCTTTGAGATGACTGAGTGACCAGCCGCTAGCAGCAAAGAAATAAGGACTCACTGTCCATGTAAGACGGCAGAGATTGAAGATCTGTGTGCAGTGAATTGACTCGGAGATGCTCTCCTTGTGGCTGCACTGAAAACTCTGTTAAACCTTAATTATAAATCTTTTTTAAAATTTGTTAAACCTTTTTTATTTTTCATTTTTAAATGTTCATTTATTTTTGGGAGAGAGTGGGGGAGGGGCAGAAAGAGAGGGAGAGAATCCCAAGCAGGCTCTGTGCTGTCAGTGCAGAGCTCAATGTGGGACTCGATCTCATGAACCCTGAGCTCATGGCCTGAGCTAAAATGAAGAGTTGGACACTTAACCAACTGAGCCACCCAGGCGCCCCTGTTAAATTTTCTCGACTAGCCTGCTCCTTTGTCACTTTGCTTGAAAGACTCAGTAACAATTGTTACATAAAATAAACCTCGCTTGCTACTCATCTGGGAGTACAATAAAGAGAATTATCCATGTGAGGAGCAGCCTGAACTGCTGTCATTGGATTTGTCTTCCGAGCTGGCTTTTGATACGAAGTTCGTGTTTGCAAAAGAATTTTCTGGCTTACATTGAATTCATGGGACAGTTGTGTCCCTCCTGATTAGCACTTGAACTTCAGTTTCAGATGACTCCTCATCTCTCTGAGGTGTTCCAGCCAGAGTCTCCAAAGCGACTTCTGTGTGGGCCACATGGCCTGTATCTTATCGCCAGGTCTCCAAATTCTCATTCCGGATCCCCCGATATTGTACAAATATACCTGACTACTTTGTGTGACTCAGTAACAGACAATTTTACATAAGTTAGTCAGCCTTATATATACAGATACACAAATTGACATTTCTAGAAAGAGTTCAGTATTTTTAAATAATGAACATTTTAATAAGATATGTGGTCTAATGGTTTTTTAGTCACATTGAAAGTGTCAGCATGTTATCATCTGTGCCAGATATTACCATCTATTATGTTATATATCCACCCAAGATTATGTGATTTACACATGAATAAGTATTTTTAAAAATCCTCTTAATAACTTTATCAGATATATTTACATATTTAACATGTTTTAAACATGCACACTGAAATGATATCACCATTCTCTTTCTAGATCTAAAAATACAACAGAAAAAGAAACATGTAGTTATTTCTCTAAAGACGCAATCCACAGAATGAGGAAAAATAGTTGCAGAATAAGGAATTCCTACAAATAAATTAAACGGGAAATCCAGTGAAAAATGGGCAAAATACTTGAATAGGCACTACTCAAGAGAAGATATTCAAATGATGTATAAATACAGGAATGGTGCTCAGTTTTAATGGCCACCGGAAAAATGCAAATTAAAATCATATACCACATGCCTGGGTGGCTAAGTCATTTGAGCATCTGACTCTTGATTTCAGCTCAGGTCATGATCCTGGGGTCATGGGATCTAGCCCCATGCTGGGCTCCATAGTGAGTGTGGAGCCTGCTTCGGATTCTCTCTCTTTCCCCCTCGGTTCCTCTCCCCCGCTTGTGCACTCTCTTTCTCTCTAAAAACAAAACAAAAACAAAAATACCACATACCCAGAAGGATGCAAGAATGCATAAAATAAAAAAGATGGAAAAAACTAAGTGCTGATAATCTTCTGCTGGCAGTATATATTTAGACAATCACTTTGGACATCCAGTTGTAAGTTTCTACTAAAGTCAAACATATCCACACCCTAAGACCTAGAATTTCTAGTTCTAAGTAATACCTGACTCAGTATAGTCACATATAGTCACCAAAAGGCACACAAGACTATTTGTAATAACCCCAAACTGGAAGATACCTACAGGCACATGAGTATCGGAAAGAGTAAATTTTGACAAATCCATACAATGGGGGTCTTATAGCAAAGAGAATCAACAAACTACAGCTACATGCAACAATATGGATAAACCTCACAAACATGATGTTGAGCAAAAGTAATCCATATTTTATGATTCTATTTATGTGACGTTCATGAATAAGCAAAAAACAGTTTATGGTGTCTGAAGTCAGGATAGTGGTAATTCCTGGGGGGCAGATGACTGGACGGAAGGGACATGGGGGACACTTCTGAGAAACTAGTGATGTTCTCTTTCTTGATGTGGATGCTGCTTATACAGAAATGTTCACTTTGGACAATTCATGAGGAGTGGGTTTATGATATATGCACTTTTAAAAGCTGTGTTATATTTTAATATAGTTTTAAAGGTAGTTTTTACCCAAGACATGGGTGATAACTTTAAATAAAGTAGACTGGGGCCCAGGACTGGAGTCAGTGTTCAGTTATTTTTCCAGCTTGCTAATTTCTGATCTCAATCTTGACACATAAGGTCACCACGCTGCATGAAAAAATGAAGATGTTTGGGGCTTTTCTCTTTGCTAATTATCCATATGCCTTATGGATATTAATGTTGTATTAGTGAAGTATTAGTGAAGTATTGGTGTTGGTCATTTGGAACCAAAATATTTGTTGGTTTTTAAAGATATAAGATTTTACATGCTTATGATCAAACACCTTTTATACAAGAGCAGCAGGTGTCATAAGGTATAACAAGAGAACCCCTGAATGGGAGGGTAATGGACCCAGTTCTAGCTACTTCCTGCTCTCGTCCAGCTGGGTGAACAGGGGAAGTCTGCGTCTCGGTTCCCACTTCAGGGCTTTATGCACCTGAAGGCAAAGGGTGAAATCTTTTGGCTCCTTTCTAACTGAGATCTAAGATCCACCATCTCCCGGTACTGGGAAAACTCTTAAATAGGGTGATTGATCAGGTAGCCTTTCATACCACCATTAATTTCCAATCCTTCATTCTGCTGACTTTTTCACTTACAAATATGGCTCCAAACACATGATGAAATGTTTCAAGATGTAGAGCAAAGCAGTCTTAATGCTGTAGATCATAAGGCCATCTCACCTCATCTTCGTCCTCACTCTGATCTCTCCGTTTTCTTGGTATCTGTTTTTCAGCAGCAATGACGCTTTTTAGAAGATGTTCCATATTGGTGAAGAGGAGAAGATCCTTGTTTTTCTTAATATACTGTGGAGAGTGTGGAGGAGAGAGTTAATGCCTTTGCACCCATTTCCTTTAAGTACTCGTGGATATTCTTTTTTTTTTTTTTTTTTTTTTTTTTTTTATATTTTTGGGACAGAGAGAGACAGAGCATGAACGGGGGAGGGGCAGAGAGAGAGGGAGACACAGAATGGGAAACAGGCTCCAGGCTCCGAGCCATCAGCCCAGAGCCCGACGCGGGGCTCGAACTCACGGACCGCGAGATCGTGACCTGGCTGAAGTCGGACGCTTAACCGACTGCGCCACCCAGGCGCCCCATGTACTCGTGGATATTCTTAGCCAGACTCTGGATCTGAGCATAGTACATACAATTCTGCTTTTAAAATAAAAGCAAGACCTCTCCCTAAATGGTGGCTGACAGAGGACTAGCATTCCAGCTCCACAATGACCTCTGGTGTGGGCAAGTTTTTACCACTCCTAACCCTCAGTTTTCTCACCTGTAAGTTAGGAACAAAAGTAGCATCTACCTTATAAGGGCATAGATGAGATGCGTGTAAAACTCTCAGCAGAACAGCTGGCACGTGACAAGTATGTAATAAACGTCTGCTGTTCCCTGCCCTGGAGTTACCAGGGTGAGGTTGGTGAGATTGGAATGTTTCAGTAGATAGCATCAGGGGTTACACAAACCCCTTCATTAATATAGTAAATATATTAAAAGCCTACTTCTAAGCCTGGAATGTGGGCTATATCAGGAAACAAAACAGACAAACATCTCTGCCCTCATGGAGCTTATGTTCTATTAGGGGAAGAAATGTATTAAACAAGGTTAAGTAAGTAAATTACACAGTAGGTTTAGGAAGTGATACAGGAGAAAGGAAATTACAGCCGAGTAGGGAGAAGGTGATGAACAGGAGAAAAGAGGGTTGCAAATGAAGATGGGCTGGTCAGAGCGGGACTCATTGAGAAGGTGACACTTGAACAAAGTCCTGGAAGAGGTGAGGGAGTTGGGCATGCTCTAACTCCTTAGACCAGTGTCTCAACCTCAGCACTACTGACATTTGGGGATGGATAATACTTTGTGGTGGGGACTGTCCTATGTATTGTAGGCTGTTCAGTGGCATCCCTGGCCTCTCTCCACTAGTTAACTGCAGTAGCCCCCTTCCTGGAGCATGATAATCAGAAATGTCTCCAGACGTTGCCAAATGTCCTGTGGGGTATAAAACTGCTCCTGGTTGAGAACCAGTGCCGCTGCAGGCAGAGGGCAGTGCACCTGGTGTGTGTAAAGAACAGCAAGGAGGAAAGTGTAGTTTGGAGGTGAGTGACCAAGGGGAAGAGTAGCAGGTGAGGCCGTGAGAGAGAAGGGGACTTGGTTTCCTTGGCTTTGACTCTAAGTGAGATGGGGAGCCACAGCAGGATTTTAAACAGATCCATTTTCATTTGAAAAGGATCACTCTGACCAATGTGCTGAGAGTAGACTGAGGAGAGGCAAGGCCCGAATCGGGGGACCAGTTAGTAAGTACTACAGTAATCCAGGTGAGATGACGTGGGCTTGCACCACGCTGGTAGCACTGTAGGCAATGAGATGTGGTCTTATTATGAATATACTCTGAAGGTAGAGTGACAGGATTTCCTGATGGATTAGTTACAAACAGAGAGGTTTCAAGGAAGACTTTGGCCTAAGAAACCAGAAGAATACAGTTGCCACCAACTGCGATCGGGAAGGTTTCTAGTAGGGGAGGTTTGGACAGAAGACAGATTGGGGGCATAATGAATTTGAGATGCTTCTTAGACCCGGAAGTGGAGACGGCCCATAAGCAGTTGAGTTGAGTTAGTGAGTTGGGCGGGGCTGGAGATAAAAATTTGAGATTCCTTGACATATGGTTGGGATTTGAAGCTTGAAGATGGGCTGAGATCCCTAAGGGGAGCAAATATAGACAGAGAAGAGAAGAGGACAGGAATAAATCCTGGCCCTCCAACATGAACAGCCTAGGGAGAAGAGGCAGGACGAGCAAAGGAGACTGAGAAGGAGCAGCCACACAGGTAGGGGCAAACCAGAGGACTCTGGGGTCCCTGGAGCCAAGCCAAGATTGTACTGGGGACAAGGAAGTAATCAGATGGGTCAGATGCTGCTGCTGCTGAATGCAGAGAGAGAACTGAGCATTCTCTGGGGTCTCTGGGGGCTAGGATGTGATTGATTCTGGAGTCTGGATGACCACTGTCACCATCACCATCAACGAGCACAAAATAAATCTCTGATTGGTAACTAATGGGGATCTGATCATAGATAGGTGTGTATGGAACATTTACTAGGAGTCAGGAGATCTAGCATCTGATCTCAGATCTGCCACTACTAACAGCTTCATGATTTGGGGCAAATTGCTTAATCTCTCCTTAAATTCAAAATGTGACTAAAAATATGTCTGCTCCCTATTCTGCAGGATTGCTGGCTGAGAGAGAATAGATGAGAGAACATATACATAAAAATTCTTCGAAATTTCTAAAGGTTTATATAAATAATGTGAAAAAAGATGCAACTCAAGAGTGAACTGATCTTTCATGAAGGATAACAATTTCAAGATCCCAGATTTAAACTTTGTGATATTTTTTTTTTCAACGTTTTTTATTTATTTTTGGGACAGAGAGAGACAGAGCATGAACGGGGGAGGGGCAGAGAGAGAGGGAGACACAGAATCAGAAACAGGCTCCAGGCTCCGAGCCATCAGCCCAGAGCCCGACGCGGGGCTCGAACTCACGGACCGCGAGATCGTGACCTGGCTGAAGTCGGACGCTTAACCGACTGCGCCACCCAGGCGCCCCACTTTGTGATATTTTTAATAGTTAAATATGATGGTATTCTCATAAAAGCACTTTAAATAACACAGTATTAAGAATACCATTATCAGGCTTGCATAGAAAAGAGCACACTGCAAGTTGGGTAAAAAAGCTATCACCTGGGCATCTAAATTTAGTCACTGAGTCACCGTAGTTTTAAAGATGGAATCCTGCAAATTGATAAATAGGTTAGTGGGATATGAGTTAAGTAACTATGGGGCCACATTGGCAATCCCCGAACTCAAACAGCCAGATACCCACTGTCCGCCTGGCAGGGCACAGGATTAAAAAATATATTGTGGTATGTGGTTTGAGGAGCGGCCTGGGTGTCAAGGCAGTGTACCACCAGGGGAGGCCAGAAATATCTGAACAGGTCGGACACCGAGGCCTTTAGTCCATGAAGAAGTCAATCTTCAACCAACATGTGCTACACCAGTTGAAGTTAGTTACCTCTTCTGATGACTCTGGCTCCAAGTGAGACTCACACTTCCTTTCAATGAGTTTCGAGAGAAGATCTCTTCCTCTCGCAGAGACGGGCTGCTCTTCCAGCAGAATAGCACTTACGCTTCGGTCAAGCTTACCGTCCCAGGAAACCGCTGACATTTGCAGCGCCATAGAGAATGCTTCCCTGAAATAAGCCTGCAAGCCCTGGTCAAGGAAAAGGTGAGGGGGGCCAAATCAGTTCCATTCTAGATAATTGCTATTATACAGCTTCAAAATAATAGCTGAAAGAAAGATGGGGTTTGATATCCATCATCTTCACTTGCCCTTACCGCGGGTTATTATTGTCATTTGCAATTCTGGTGCGGCTTATGTGTTGGCAAGGAAATAGCCAAGAAAGCTGTGATGCCATTCTCATAGGAAGGCCACTTCTTTTTGAGTTTTTACAGAGTGGTACATGCATTTTGTTATAGGCTGCCACAGGAAATTAGATCAGGAAAACCTTCCTCCTGGCCAGGCAGTAGGAACCAGAGGCCAACAATGGGACCTAAGTAGCTTTGAAATGTCGCACAGCTTAACAAATCCGTCATTCTGGGAGAGAAGCAAAGAATCCTGTGCATTTTAGAAATACCTTGTAAAATGACCTCAGAAAGGCAGGGTCTGAGTCCTGGTGGAAGTCCTTGGCAGCGATGTGGGCCAGGCAGTGGATCAGCAGCAGAATGAAGCTTCCCACAGATGCCAAAGACTCTCTCCCAACAAACAGTATGTTTTCAGCGCTCTTAGTAGAGGAGATACCCAAATACGGAGATATCAACCTCAGGGAACATCTCCACTACCTCTTTCTTTTCCTACTTTCATGTGGTCTAAATTCACTTTTGGAATCATAAAGTCAGAGACTCCCCAGGCTTAATGGAAATTTACTGATGATGAGGTAAAAACTATTGCTTTAGTTCAACTCCCGGAATAAATCATGTTCGAATCGCAAGGGAGTGATACTATTCTGGGGGCCCACCCCAGAATGTCTGGTTCTATTGGTTGGTTTAGGAAAAACCTTGGCATCTCCATTTTTACCCAGCTCCCCAGGTGGTTGATGCACGAGGTCCAAGGACCTCAGTTTGAGAATCAGTGCCTGACAGGGCTCTCTGACTTTGTCTTTCATGCCTTTATTGTAATCAGGTTCTAAAATATCCTCTCTTGTCTAATTGACTTGAAATAACTCCCTTGTTCAGGCAATAGGTTGGCTTGGAAAAAGCATTAAGTAATTTGGAGTCAGATAGTCTTGAGATCTGGTTCTGGAATGAGCTCTGGGGACAGCTCAGAATAGTGGTTAAACAACGAGTTTGGTGTTCTAATACACGTGGACTCGAGTTTAAACTCTTGATAACACTGTGAGCTTGGGAAAATCACTTGGCCTCAATGGGTCTCAATATCTTAACTCATAAAATGGAGGTCACAAGACTAGTCGCCCAATAGGGTTGGGTTGTTGTAAGCTGTAAATGAGATAATGCACGTAAGGCACGTGGCCAAATGCTGGACACACAGTACTCCAGTAGTCGGTGAATCCCAAGTTTGTTTCCCCATCAGTAAAATGGGATTAAATTCTTGCCTACTTCATAGATAGCTTTGAGGATCAAGTGAAATGATGCCTGGAGGGTGCAGTGTGGGAGTTATTTTTGGTCTTAATTAACTTTCCCAACAACCGAGTGGTCAAGTGTGAACCGCATCCTAGTCCTCTAGCATTGGTTAGCAGTGCCCCCTCTCACAATCACTGTTTACCAATGAACCGTTATCAGTGTTTCAGGTCTGTGTATACTGGCTTAGGGCTACCACCAAGGCACTGCCAATCCTACATATTCGAGGAACTGTAAGCACAAGAACAATTTCGATCCCTTTCTGCGGAAAGATGCTGATTGTGCAGGATTTGCAGAGGCTGGAACCATGACTCTGACGGGAAACACCAGTCTGGAACCACCGACTTTGATGACAGAGATTCATCAACAGGCACAAAGCCATTATGATTCTCTCTCTGGACACAAGCTGGGACATACTCATTTCACTAATTAAGAGAAAGCTTTTACATGGTGACATTTATTATGTCTTACTAAATGACTTATTACCAAGAGGGATAAAGTACGTCAGGACTCGAGAGAGAAAAATGTTTTATAGTGTTTGTTCTTTTTGCTTCTGTCTATCTCTTTAGACCCTGGAATTTTACAAACCCGCCTCTGGGGCTGAATTTGCAGCACCTGAAAGAAGAAGGAGCCTTCGAAGGCATTGTCTGAGGCTTCCATGGCAGGCAGATGAGAAGCAATCTGCAGGGTGATTTCAGGAGCCTGAAAAGAATAAGAAACAAATAAAACCCAAACCCAAACCCATCCTCTTGCTAAGAAATTCTCATGTAGCTCAGCTCCGTAGCACCAACCAAATTAATGGGAAGTAAATGCATTGGAACATCAATTTAAAGTGTAACAGGATAAGGAGATTCAGTATACACTAAAGGAAAGTGGAAAGAGTATTTCTGTGTTCGATATTTATGCTAATTATAAGCATTAACTTACTACTTTTCTAACTCGAGGGTGGCAGTCAGGCATCGGGGCTGTGAAGCATGATGCTTGAGTCCTCACCTGGCTCTACCCTTTTGGTTGGGTGATGTTGGGTAAGTTAACTCAACCACTTTGTATTTTCCCACCTTATTTTTAAAATGAGAAAAAAAATAGATATAGGAGCCTGGGAAGATGACAGAGTAGGAGGATCCTAAGCTTACCTCATCCCACTGATACACTTAGATAATAGCCATATCAATGCAACTGACCCAGGAAATGACATGAAGACTGGTAGAACAGACTCTTCACAGTTAGTCATAGAGAGGAGGCCACATCAAAAACGGTAGGAGGGGTGGGGACATGGTTGGGAACGAAACCCCCAGTGAAACGGGGAGAAAACCACACACCAGTTCAACTGCAGCCCCAGCAAGTGTTGGGAGCAGACGTCTCAAATGACTGCTAATCCCACCTACCAACAAAAATCTCACAGTGGGCAGTACGAGGAGAGAGCCCTGTAGTTCAGAGTCACTGCAACCCTAACAGAGGGACGGGGGGCAGACACCTGGTCTGACTGCAGGCCTCACCAACAAAAGCCTCTCAAGGACGACACAGGGAATGCACCCTACAGTTAAGTGTGACTAAAGCCTTGGCAAATGAGCTGAGGGCAGGCATCTGGTCTGATACAACTATAAGCCCAAAGCGGCCCCAGACTAGCCCCTTAAGAGTACAGGGACCAAACCCTGTCCACAATAGGCAAAGTGGGTCATTGCAGCTGAATGGACTGAAGGCAAACACATCTCAGTCACAAGAGTAGGGTGTACACCGCATACACAGGAGATACCGCTGAAGCATCTGGTCTGCTAAACAGGGGGCATTTTATTTTAGGGCACTAGAGGACCTCTTCTTCATGTGGCCCCTACTTTTAAGAGCAGGAGACTTAGCTGACTTTCCTAATACATAGGAACAAAACACAAAGTTAGACGAAATGAAGAGACAGAGGAGTATATTCCAAATGAAAGAACAGGACAAAAACCACAGCAAAGAGCCCAATGAAATGAAAATAAGCAATGTGCCTGATAGAGAATTCAAAGGAATGGTCGTAAAGATACTTACTTACTGGACATGAGAAAACAGTGGAGGATCTCAGTGAGACCTTCAACAAACAGATAATTAAAAAAAGAACCAATAATAGAAAAATAACTCAATAACTGAAATTAATAATACACCAGAAGAAATCAAGAACAGATCAGAGGACGCAGGACTAGACAGAGAGCAGAGGACAGAAAACTTATTAGAAGAAATAATAGCTGAAAATGTCCCTGAGATGGGAAAGGACACAGATATCCAGATCCAGGGGGCAAAGAAAGCCCCCAGTGAAATCAGTCCAAGGAAGTCTACACCAAGACACATCCTAATTAAGATGGAAAACAGCAAGAGAAAATAAAAGCAGCAAGAGAAAATAAAAGCAGCAAGAGAAAATAAAACCATTACCTAGCAAGGGTAACCCCATAAGGCTATGAGTGGATCTTTCAGCAGAAGCTTTGCAGGCCAGAAGGGAGTGGCAGGATATATTCAAAGGGCTAAAAAGGAAAAGCCTGCAACAAAGAATATTCTATCCAGCTATGCTATAATTCATAAAGAAGGACAGATAAACAGTTTCCCAGAAAGACAAAAGTAAAGGGAGTTCATCACCACTAAATGAGCCTTACAACAAACATTAAAAGGAATTCTTTGAGTGGAAAGAAAAGGCCACAATCAGGAGTAAAAAAATTAGCAAAGAAAACATGACGCAGGTAAATACAAACATAATAAAAATAGGCTAATCACTTATAAAACTGGTATGGAGGTTAAAGCACAAGAGCAGTAAAATCAATTATATCTATAAAAATCAGTCACAGTATTCACAAAGTAAAAGGATGTAAAGTATGGCATCATATAGATAAGATGCGAAGGAGGGAGGTAAAATGTTAGTGCTTTTAGAATAGGTTCAAACTTAAGTGATCATCAACCTAATATGGACTTCTATATACATAGGATGCTATATATCAACCTAATAGTATTCACAAATCAAAAACTTATAATAGATAGGCAAAAAATGAAGAGGAAGGAGTCTAAGCACATCACTAAAGAAAGCCATCAAAGCACAAAGGAAGAGAGTAAGAGAAGAAAGGAACAGAGAAGAACTACACAACAATCATGAAACAAGTAACAAAATGGCAAAAGTACCTACTTATCAATAATTACTTTGGACGTTCTGGCAGGGAACACAGCTACTTGTATACCCTCAATAATTAGTTTGAATGTAAATGGACCAACTGCACCAATCAAAAGACATGGGGTGACTGAATGGATAAAAAGCAAGACCCATCTATATGCTGCTTACAAGAGACTCACTTTGACCTAAAGACATAGATTGAAAGTGAAGGTATGGAAAAACATTTATCATGCAAATGGAAGCAAAAAGAAAACTAAGGTAGTAATACTTCTATTGGACACAATAGATGTTAAAACAAAAACTAAAACACGAGACAAAGAAGAATACTACCTAATGATAAAAGGAATAATCCAACAAGGATATATAACAACTGTAAATATTTATGCACCCAATATGAAAGCACCAAAATACATAAAGCAACTATTAACAGACATAAAGGAAAAAAATCAGTAGTAAGTAATACAATAGTAGTAGAGGACTTTACTACCCCACTCACATCAATGGATAGATCACCTAAACAGAGAATCAACAAGGATACAGTGGCTTTGCATGACACATTGGACCAGATGGATCTAACAGACACATTCAGAATATTTCATCCCAACACAATATTCTTTTCAAGAGCAAATGGAACATTTTTCCCAACAGATCACATGTTAAAGCCACAAAACAAGTCTCAAAAAATTAAAAAAGACTGAAATCATAGCATGAATATTTTCTGACCACGATGGTATGAAACTAGAAGTCAATCACAAGAAAAAATCTAGAAAGAACACAACTATATGGAGGTGAAATAACATGCTGCTAAACAATAAATGAGTCAACCAGCACATAAAAGAAGAAATTTAAAAAAATACGGAGACAAATGAAAATGAAAACACAATGGTCCCAAATCTTTGGAATGCAGCAAAAGCTGTTGTAAAAGGAAGGACTATAGCAATACAGGCCTCACTCAAGAACCAAGAAAAATCTCAAACAACCTAACCGTACAAATAAAGGAGCTTTATAAAGAAGAACAAACAAAGCCCAAAGCCAGTGGAAGTAAGGAAATAATAAATGTTAGAGTAGAAATAAATGAAACAGAGACTAAAAAATTAGAACAGATCAATGAACCAAGGATCTGGTTCTTTGAAAAGATCAATAAAATTGATAAACCTTTAGCCAGGCTCATAAAAATATACAGAGATGGAGAGGGAGGGAAGGAGGGAGAAATGACTCAAATAAATAAAGGAGGAGAAACAACAACCTACACCACAGAAATACAAATGATTATAAGAGAATATTATGAAAAATTACATGCCCACAAATTGGACAACCTAGAAGAAATGGATAAATTCCTAAAAACATATAACCTTCCAAAACTTCAACAGGAAAAATAGAAAATTTTAACAGACTGATTACTAGCAATCAAATTGAATCAGTAATAATGAAAAAAAAAAAACAAACCAAACTTCCAACAAACAAAAGTCCAAGACCAGATGGCTTCACACATGGATTCTACCATTTAAAGAAGAGGAAATACCTATTCTCATACTATTCCAAAAGATATAAGAGGAAGGAAAACTTCCAAATTCATTCTATGAGGCCAGCCTTATCCTGATACCAATATCGGAAAAAATTTCTACAACCCTTCCCCCCAAAAAACTATATGCCAATATCTCTGATGAACGTAGATGCAAAAATCCTCATGAAAATATTATCAAACTGAATCCAACAATACATTAAAAAAAATCACTCACTACAACCAAGTGAGATTTATTCCAGGGGTGCCAAGTGTGGTTCAATATTCACAAATCAATCAACGTGATATATCACATGAACAAAAAAAGGATAAAAACCATATGATCATCTCAATAGATGCAGAAAAAGCATTTGGCAAAGTACAACATCCATTCATGATAAAAATCCTCAACAAAGTAGGTTAGAGGAAACATACCTCAACTTAATAAAGGCTGTATATAAAAAGCTCACAGCGAATGGCATACTCAGTGGTGAAAAACTGGGAGCTTTTCCTCTACGATCAGGAACAAGACAAGGATATACACTCCCACCACTTTTATTCCACATAGCACTGAAAATCCTAGCCACAGCAATCAGACCAGAAAAAGCAATAAATGTATCCCAATTGGCAAGGAAGAAGGAAAACTTTCACTATTTGCAGGTGACATGATACTATATATGGAAAACCTGAAACACTCCACCAAAAAACCATTAAAACTGATGCATGAATTCAGTAAAGTCACAGGATACAAAATTAATATACAGAAATGTGTTCCATTTCTATAACTAATAATGAAGTAGTGTAAAGAGAAATTAAGAAAACAATCCCATTTACAATTACACTGAAAACAGTAAAATACTTAGGAATGAACTTAACCAAGGAGGTGAAAGATCTGTACTCTGATAACTATAGAACACTGATGAAGGAAATTGGAGATGACACAAACAAATGGAAAGATATTCCATGCTTATGGATTAGAAGAACTAATATTGCTATAATGTCCATATTACCCAAAGCAATCTACAGACTTAATGCAATCCCTATCAAAATGCCAATAGTATTTTTCACAGAGCTAGCATGAATAATCCTAAAATGTCTATGGAGCCACAAGAGACCTCAAATAGCCAAAGCAATTTTGAAAAAGAAAAACATTGCTGGAAGTATCACAGTTCCAGATTTCAAGGCGTACTACAAAACTGTAGTAATCAAAACAGTACAGTACTGGCACAAAAAGAGACACATAGATCAATGGAATGGAATAGAGAGTCCAGAAATAAACCCATACTTTTATGGCCAATTAATCTATGACAAAGGAGGTAAGAATATAAAATTGGAAAAAGCTTCTTTAACAAATGGTGTTTGGAAAACTGGACAACTTATGTTGAAGAATGAAAATGGACCACTTTCTTATACCATACACAAAAATAAACTCAAAATGGGCTAAAGATCGAAATGTGAGACCTGAAACCACAAAACTCCTAGAAGAAAACATAGGCAGTAATTTCCTTGATGTTGGCCATAGAAACCTTTTTCTACATATGTCTCCTAGGGCAAGGGAAACAAAAGTAAAATGAAACTATTGGGATTACACCAAAATAAAAAGCTTTTGCACAGTGAAGGAAGCCATCAACAAAACAAAAAGGCAACCTACTGAATGGGACAAGATATTTGCAAATGATATATCTGATAAGGGGTTAATATCCAAAATATATAAAGAACTCATTACAACTCAACACCAAACACACACACACACACACACACACACACACACACACACACAATCTGATTAAAAATGGGTAGAGGACATGAATAGACATTTTCTCCAAGGAAGACATACAGATGCCAAAGAGGCACATGAAAAGATGCTCAACATCATTCATCCTCCAGAAAATGCAAATCAAAACCACAATGAGATACCACCTCATACCTGTAAGAATGGCTAAAATAAAAAAAAAACATAAATAACAAATGTTGACAAGGACACAGAGAAAAGAATCCTTGTGCACCACTGGTGGGAATGCAAACAGGTGCATCCACTGTGGAAAACAATATGGAGGTTCCTCAAAAAATTAAAAATACAATTACCAGGGTGCCCGTGTGGCTCAGTTGGTTAAGCGTCTGACTTTTGCTTTTAGCTCAGGTCATGATCACAGCGGCGTGGGATCGGGTTCTGCATCAGGCTCTGCACTGAGTGTGGTGCCTGCTTGGGATTCTCTCTGCCTCTCCCTCTCTCTCTGTCCCTCCCCTGATCACACACTCTCTTGCTCTCTCTCAAAATAAATAAACAAACATTAAAAAAATACAATTACCATATGACCCAGTAATTCCACTGCTGGATTTTTACACAAAGAAAATGAAAACAGTGATTTGAGAAAATATACGCACCCCTATGTTTATTGCAACATTATTTATAATAAGCCAAGATACTGAAGCAACCCAAGTGTCCATCAATAGATGACTAGATAAAAGAGATGTGGTAGATATAGACATAGATATAGATAGATGCCTATATCTATGTCTGTATCTATCTATATCTATATCTATATCTATATCTATATCTATATCTATATATCTATATCATGGAATATTACTTAGCCATAAAAAAGAATGAAATCTTGCTGTGACAACATAGAAGGACCTAGAGAGCATTATGCTAAGTGAAGTAAGTCAGACAGACAAACACCATATGATTTAACTCATATGTGGAATTTAAGAAACAAAACAATGAACAATGAGGAGACAAAAAAACCAAATTCTTTTTTTTAAACTTTTCTAATGTTTATTTATTTTTGAGAGAGAGACAAAGTGCAAGCAGGGGAGGGCAGAGAGAGAGGGAGACACAGAATCTGAAGCAGGCTCCAGGCTCTGAGCTTGAATCCAACTGCGAGATCATGACATCACCTGAAGTCAGAAGCTTAACCGACTGAGCCACCCAGACGCCCCAGAAACCAAATTCTTAAATATAGTGAACAAACTGGTAGTTGCCAGAGGGGAGGTGGTGGTGGGGATGGGGAAAATTGGTGAAGGGGATTAAGAGTACACTTAGCATGATGAGCACTGAGTCATGTAGAGAATTGTTGAATCACTACATTGTGTACCTGAAACTAATATAACACTGTATGTTAATTATACTTGAACAAAAACATGAGAAAAAAATAATAGTATGGCATAGGGTTTTCGTGATTGAATGAGTTATTTCATGCAAGTTATTAGAACATTTTCTGGCATGTACAAAGTACTTAATTGATTCTACTCACCATCATTTGAGACATTAGACTGTAGATTGGTAAAATGACTTCTATCAGTCCCCTTAAAAGAGAGATTACTAAGTAATCTATTCCAGCTGCTTAATCCTAAGGTATATCTACCACCTGAAAGCCTCCTTCCTGGTCACCTTGACCTTCTTGGCTGCATGATGATTGCTCCATAGACAGGCAGGAAACCAGATTTACCTGAAGCTGGGGGGTGAGGAGGTCCAGGATGGAGAGGCCATACTGGTAAACCACAAACTCCCTGGCAGAAAGGTCTGTGGCTTGCACAGCGATAAGCTCTTCCTTCAGCATTATCTGAGGTTTCGGGACATCCTGCAAACAGTTTTCTGGGGCTACAGAGATAAAGAGAACACAGTAACGATTCCACTGATTTTTCTGTACAGTGATGATTTTAGTAAGGGCAACAGCAACACAATTCAGCTTAGGAAAAGGTGTATTTGCATCGATCGGTCCATCCACCCATGCCAGATATGTACACTGTGCCTTGGATCCTCCTGCCCATTTTCATGGAAAAGCAAGTGAGCCTCAGTCAATAGGAACAGAGGTGCCCAGAACAACAACAAAAAGATGAGGGTCTGGAGAGGATGGCAACCAATTTTCTACTACGTGTTTCATAGGGTTGTTTGGAGCACTAAATGTAATGTGCTCAGAACTGGGACTGGTACATAGTAAGCACTCAGTAAATGCTAGCTCTATTAACAAAATAATCTTACTTCCTCACAGATTGTCTCTAATGGGCCCCGGGTATTTAAGCATTTTGTATGATCTTTTTATTTTTGAGAAGACAATGAAAAAAGCTTGGGTAGCATGGCATAGCAAAGAATCCTGGGCTAGTAGCTAGAAGACCTGAGTTCTGGTCCAGGTTTTGGAAGACCCTGGGAAAGACACTAAACTTCTTTGAACATCAGCTCTTTCATCTATAAAACGTACGTTAATAATCTTTCGCCATCTTACAGAATTAGAGTTTGGGTTACCAGGTGTAAATAAGACAATGCATGAAAAATTGCTTTCAACATCATAAAGTCAATACCATCGTAAGACAATGGAGGTTGAAATGTGGGTGAGAAGCCACTTCTCTGTTCACACTCTTCTTAGTTTTCCCCCCAAAGGAGGGGGAATTAATTAATTAGTCGAGTTCTGGGTCAGCAAACATTTTCTGTAAAGGGTCCAAAAAATAAGTATTTTAGGCATCGCTGGCCAAGAGGCAAACCTGGGGTTCAAATTCAGCATTCCCATCGTTGTGCTGGAAGTGTGGCCTCCCTCTCCCATGGTGCTTTCCCTTCCTTCTCTGAAACGCAGTGATGTGTCCTCCTGGGAACTCACCACCATATACCGCCTGCACCCCCTTTTGGCAGTGCCTTTGTAGCGTTGGATAATGGTCCACATGGGTAGGGAGGTTAAGAGCACAGGCTGCGGGACTGAATTCCAGCTGAACTCCTTGAGTTTTGACAACTCACTGGACCTATTGGGATGCCTCAGCTTCCCTCTCTATGAAATGAGTAAAAGTACCTACTTTACTGGGTTGGTGTAGAGATTAAAGGAGCTAACGTATCCAAAGAGTGAGGAGAGCGCACGACAAATTGCAAAGCCCTCTGTACACATGTTATTCTTCTTTTGACTTCCCCCACCCCAATCATTCACAAATGTAAAATTATTTTTAGCTTGTGGGTCACACAAAAACAGAGAGCTGGCTGGAATTGGCCTGCCGGCCATAGTTTGCAGATCCCTGGTCAAATTCAAGGATGTTTATGGAACTGCATTGACTAATGGCTTGCATTGTGGTCAACTGAAAGGCATACGGTATCTCCTCTTAATCCTCTTCCACTTGGGCACTGAGTGGATTGAAACAGATCTAATTCTTCAGGGCAAGGCCAGCCATTGTCTTTTCACTGCGAATGTCAAGGGGTGGTATTGGTAAAGTGATCTGGAGTCCCTTTTTGGTGCAAGGTCTTCCTTTTCTTTGTCTTCTGCCTATCTCCCTGCGTCTCACACTTTCCATTAACTCCTTGTAACATGTGGCTGGCCAGTATGGGGTAAAATCCCAAGATTTAGATTCAGTGTTTAGTGGAAAGATAGAAGGCCTTTAGGAATTCCCTTTTGAAACTGACCATATTAGTATTACAGTGGAACTTTGACTCCTATTTGTTATTCCTTATACAGAAAAATCTCTTAGGAATCTTAGGTTGGGGGTGAGGGGAAAGGGATAATTGGTGACGCAAGATTCTGACATTCCCAGTCCCTGGGGTCACACCATTGAACACATTCAGTGCACCATGAAAGTTCCAAGCAGGGGCTACAGGGAAAGGAGGTTACCTTGTTGGTGATGCAGTTGTGCTTGTAGTTCAGCTTCCTCCTTGCGGGCTTGGGACCAGATGTCTACTTTCTTCAGGGTAGAAAAGACTGGTGAGGTCCACGCGATGTCAACTTTATCTGTATCTGCACAGAGACGGGGGGTAGTTGTTGCAGTAAGAGCACAGGATTGGGGCTAAATAAGAAAGAGCCAGATGTAGTGTTACAAGTGACAGGTGGCCTGTAAGATGGCCCCCACGATTCCCCTATGTGTATCCATGCCCTTGTGTTATCCCCTCTGGTTGAGTGTGGGTTGGACCTAGTGATTCATTTCTAATGAATGGAATATGGCTCAAGTAATGAGATCAGGACACAGAAAGGCTGTGGCTTCCATTTTTTTTTTTTTTTTTTTTTGCCCCTTCCCACTTGCTTGCTCTGAAGGAGGCCAGCTGCCATGTTGTGAGCTGTCCTGTGAAGTCCAGGTGGCAGGGAATTGATTCCCCAGGTGAACCTTGAGATGACCGCATCTCTGGCCCAACACCTTGATGTAGCCTGTATGAGACCCTGAGGCACTGGCCCCCAGCTAAACTGCACCCAGATTCGTGACCCACAGTAACTGTGAAATAAAAAATGTTTGTGGTTTTGAGCCACAGAATTTTCTGGGAGTCTGTGGTAACAGCAATATATAACTAATACATTGGGTTTCTCTATATTCCTCCCGAAGAAGGTACTGTGACCACACCCTTACAGTGCCAGAAGCCCTAATGGTTTATTAGAACTTATCAAAACATGGCCAACATTGGCAGCAGAAATGAATGCTGGGCCAGTGACCAGCCTTACCTGTTCCTGGCCCCTGATCCTCTGGTCCTGGACCATAACCTTGAGCTCCCACTAGCACTGCAGTGAGGCTCTTCAGGAAGGGGATCAAGAGTGGGCAGGCAGCAGCCTGGTCCCTTAGAGAAGCTGTGACTGTTCCATAGAATCTGTCTCCAGGGTAATTCTCCAAACACGCAGGGGCTCCTGAGGCAACAATCTAGGACAAAATAGTCAGCACCTGGTTCCATGCATGGTTCCCACCTGTCCCATGTGGCTGCTTTGGGAGCTTCTCGCTGAAGCCCCCACCAAATTGGACATGCAGATCTCCTTGGCCGAGTCCAGAGTCCGTACCTGGGTGTGCAAGAGGTGGAGGCGGCTAAGCTCCCGTTGGTACTGTAAGTGACCGAGGGCTCGATCGAGAAAGCTCTGTCTCTCCCTTACCACCTCCTGAAACTCATCAGAGAGATGCTGAACCACCTAGAGCACAGGAAATGAAATGCCTGAATGAAAATAGAGCTTTTCTCTCTCTTCTTGTTCCCCTCCCAGCCCGTCCACTTCTCCTCAGGGCACCCCCATCCCTGAGTATTACATCACCCTGAAGAACACATCTCATGACATAGGAGGATGCGCGCATTGTACATGGGGCCCCTCATCAGCCTCCGAGCCTCACCTTCCTGAGACGGTTCCAGATCTGGGGGCTCTGACCCCTACTCTGCTGTAGCCACGTCTCCTCCTCCTGGCCCCGCAGCCGGCCCACCGTTTGTCCCAGCTTCTCTGCTGCATGTCCTAAACTCTGCAGGACTCTCTGCATGCCTAGCGCCACCTGTGCCTCCTGCTCCCCCTCCTCTCTGTCTGCTGCAAGGGGCAGAGAGAAGAGCCATGTAACGGCAGCCATGTCTGGGGACAGGGAGAAGAAAAGACACAGTGGTTTACTGCACCTGCCAGGTCCGAGCCAGGGCCTGGCTGGGAGCCTGGGAGGTGAGCACATTCAGAGGGCAGGAGGAGCTCCCCACTCCCGAGATTTCTGCTCTGGGGATCTGGGCCCAGGGGATGCTGTCCCACCTCGAGAGAGCAGGCCCCGCTCTGGGCCACTCTGCATGCTCAGGGCTCTGGCTCTCCTCTGAGTCTCCTGCAGGTGGCAGGACTCCAGCGCAGCACACGCCTCCTCGGCAGCCCTCAGCTACACAGGGCAGGAAGCACAAAGAAAGGGGCCTCGGAGAGGAAGGCAGGAGCTCTGGGCTGGGCCCCCTCATGCTGGCCCTTCCTCCTCCTCTTCTTCTTCCTTCTCCTCCTCCTCCTCTGTCCTGAGACACCTAGGGGTGACCAGGGTCTAGGGCCTGGAGCCAAGGATCCCAGGACTCTGTCTGCCCTGCGATGGGTTCCATGTTTTCCGTCAGCAGGCGTGACAAAGGCTCCACACTTACAAAAGAAACCTGTGTTGTCTGGGTAAAGGTCTGTGTGGGGACCATGAAGTGGCACCTCTGGGCCTCACCTGTCGCTGGGCATCTTTGCCCGGAACGGAGAGGAGCTCCTGGCTCAGGAGCCCCAGGTGGTCCGCTAGACGCACTTCTTCTTGCTCCCGGCGGTGCCAGTACTGCTCCCGGGCTCTCAGCTCCTTCTCCAGGGCGTCCAGCTGCAACATCCAGCTTGTTTTAGGCTCGCACATGTTTTCTCCTCGTGGCCTGGGGTCTGGCTGATGATCCCGAGCTTCTCCAGACACGGGCCTCCCTCACCCCTGGGTGTCCATGACTGAGCTTAGCGAGGCGGTCGACTTGGTTGTAGATGGAAAAATCATAACCAAGTGCCTTCTTCAAGTTCCCAGTCTCCTTCTCGCTCCTTCTAATGCCTGGATTCTCTGGAGCCACCTGGTCCCCTGTTCCCACCTTCCTCTTGGGAGGCCAGGGCAGGTGGGTGCATGACAGCAGGAAATTCTCATCCCCTCCTATCACCCCTTCATACTCATCTGGGAAACTGTGAGTCGGGGCTACAATTAAAATGTCTTGGCTTCTAGCGAGAATCTTTTACAGCATATCCATCTCTGTTCCTTAAATGCACTAGGCTGAGAACATAACAGGAGGACCCTAAGTTATTTCCATTTTCGTGGAGGCCTGCCAAGGGCTGAATTATTGCAATAACCTCCCGGCGGGGTTCCTGCCCTAGCCTGGCCCTGTTCCCATCCATCCTCTGCACTGCTGCCAGAGGGAACTTTCTAGAATGCTGACTATATGTACACACACCCACACATAAAGATGTCTGGAAGGAGGTATGCCAACCTGTTAATAGTGGCTGCATTTTGTGGGAGACGGGGGTGAGGGGAGTAGTGTCTGGGTGGGGGGCTACTGATGGCAGATGGGATAACAGGAATGAGGAAGAGGGATCTCGTGCTTCTTCATTTACATACATTAAAAAATGTAGGATTACGAGTAATTTATTTTCTTTTTGTGTCGTGCCAAGTTTTCCAAATTTAAGAGTCTTAAGAATATTCGTATCTGATCATATCACATGTCTACTTAGAATCCTTCAGTGGCTCCCCATGGCTTTCACGATAAAGTCGTATCTCTGGGCCTCAGCCAGGCACCCAGGGTTATTTGTGATTTGTTTCCTCCCTTCCTCACTGGCCTCCCCTGCTGCCTTGGCCCCAACACCTCCCTTACTCTCCTGGAAATGTCGTGGTCTCACACTGGCCACCCTTGGGCTTGCCGGCCGCTGGGGCCATTTCTAACTCATGGTTTCAGCCCAAGTGTTGCCTTTTAGGGAAGCTTTCCTTGAGCTCCCCTCCATGTGATTTAGATGCCCCCTACTAAATGCTCCCTTAACACCCTTACAAACCATGATCATGGTCGGAAGCCATGGCCGGCCAGTTTCCTGAGGGTAGGAGCCCTGTCTAGTATTTTTGTATCTCAACACCCAACACTGTGCCTGGAACATAGAGGGTATTTAATACGCAGCTGCATATTACAGCATAAACTGCTCCTACATACCAGCCTGAGGTCACTCACTCCCCGAGGTAGGGCCTCCAGCATCTGGACAATGGGCACCACCACTCCGGAACAGGGATCTGTCTGAGCACCAATGACAGGACCAGGTTCCCCAGTCAAGGGGTCTATGGCTTGAGCCCCAATCGAGATTGGGACAAGACCTGTGGGAAAGAGGGAAAGAAGGGAGGGGTGGTCATTGAAAGAGGTAGACAAGGCTGGAATGGAGCCAAAGGAGCCCTTAGAACCCTTTTTGCCCTTTGAGAGGTTCTGATCTGGACTGGAGAGCTTCCTGGAGACCACAGACCCTGAGGGTGAGGTTTTTGAAGTGCTGGTTTTGGAAAGGACCCAGTTTTCTCAGTGGGGGATAAATGACCTGTGGTCCTGGGGTTCTGGAATCTCTGAGCACTTTATTTTGGGTCCCAGTAGCCCTAGTGGAGGCATTGGAATGGCCCTATTCTGTGGTTCCTGAGCAAGTGGGTTGGGGGTACCCCTCCCGAGCTTTCCAGGGTTTTCTTTCCCGGGGCTAAGTCACATTCCAGATCCCCCTGGGGCTTTCGCAGCCTCCCCAGTTCCCCCCTACCTTTGCCATCCGCATCTTCCATAGAACCCGCCAGGGGTGTGGGGTCACCAGAATTCCTATCAGTCTCCATGCCCAGGATGGGCACCATGAGCCCCGAGCCCTCAGGGTCTGGGATCTCCATCCCATAGAGGGCTGGGACCCACAGCTCTGTCCCTGGATAGCACATCATTCCTAAGACAAGGGGAGGGGGCAGAGAAGGGGAGTGGAGGGTCAAGTTCCAGGCTCAAAGAGCTATATCCCTGACGCTGACCATAGAGGCTTCCCTACAAAGACTGCATTCCTTTGGGGCCCAGCTTAGCATTTTGAATTTAGAATGAAGAAAGTGAGTGACGACAGGACTTTTGAGAAGCTGAGAACAATTTCCAGGCCACACTAAAAAGATAAAAGAAGAAAACAAATATTCGTGAGCACTCTCTATATACCAGAAATCTGAGCTAGGAAGTCCACATATATTACATTTTGTTTGGGTGTACAACTAACTCTGAAGTATATACTATTTTTATTTTCATTTTAAAGATGTTAAAACAGAAGCAGAGTGAGGTTTAGTAACTTGCCCAAACTAAATCAGAGAGTTAATAAATGGTGGGGCAGAGCTTCAAACTCAAGTCAGTTCTGTCCCCACACCCTGGTTCTTTTTTGTCACATCATGGGCAGAAGCTTCTAGAAAGAATGAGTGAGATAATTTCCAGGAAGATGTTCCTCCTACTTCCTTTCCTTGCCCATCCTCGTCCTCGTATTAGGAGAGGTAGAGGGGAGGTGGAGGCAGGGGTGACTCCTTTCCTGAGTTGATGAATGGGAAGCTGGAGGTTATGGTTGAATAAGGGAGAGAGGGGAGGCAAGGACCCAGGCCTGGCTGTGAAGCTCACTAGCTGTAGGACCCTGGTTGGTCAAGTCACTAAACTCCCTGAACCGCCCAGACTCCTCAGTGCAAAGTGCGTGTTATAACACATTATGGTGTTGGGAGCCCTGTGAAATAACAAGAGAATATACACTTTACAAACATAACGTAAGACCCAGCAGGGTTGGCGAGAGAGGGCAGATTTCAAGCCGAGCGCTCATGGGGTCGGACATGAAGTCATCACATCCCTTCTCTCTTCCCTTGGTCCCGTGTGTACCTGACCTGTGAGGCTGCAGTCCTGTCCCTGAGCTAATGAGATGAGAGTATCCAAGCACCCGGTCAGCCTGGGCCTGGGATTTCTGGGCCTGAGAGCTAGGTCTAGGTCAACGGGTACCTAGCCTTCCTCCGCTGGCTGCGATGCCACCTGCTGTCTCCAGCTGCCGCTCCAGTCTCCGAGCCTGCTGCAGGACATGGTGCAGACTCAAGGCCAGTGCCTGTCTCACGTCCTTGATGGCAGCCTCTAGAAGCCCCTGCATCCTCGACCCTGGCCTCTCCTGGTAGCTGCGCAGCACAGCAAGCACTCGCCTCTGGGCCACCAGCACGTTGGCATCCAGCAAGGCCTGTGATCCTCCCGTGTGGGGCACTGTCCGGCCCTCCTGTCGTGCAGCTCCCTGGAGACGGACTGTCTTCCTGCTCAGTGGCTCCTCGAAGCTGTCGCCAGGCAGCATAAGGTTCCCCGAGGCGTCTCGCAGCCCGCCCAGGGCAAGCACTTGACCTGGAACCCCAGAGGGTGAGGTAGAAGGGGGTCTGAGCAGAGATGCAGGGATATGAGGAATGAAGGAGAGCTAGGACCTGCACACAGTAAGCGACAGGCGTGGGGGACTAGACGATGGGGGAAGGGGAGAGGGCCGAGGGGTAGAGGGGTGGTGGGAGGAGCAAATGCCCCTTCTTGGTTGAAAACCTCCCCTTACTTTCACTGCAGAGCCAGCTCGGTTCTCTTTCCCCCCTGGACACCGTGCTGGAGATGGGGAAGGGCCAGCGAAGCCGGGATGCAGAACGAAGGTGGGGTAAGAGCAGAGTGAGGAGGAAGGGTGGAAAGAGGGGTTTGGGGTGGAGTTTGCAGCCTGGACCGGAGCACGGAGGGTGCAGGGGGAACGGGAGGCCAAGGGCAGACAGGAGAGGCTGGGAGCACAGCACTGAGGCTGACAGGACACCTGTGTCTTCATCCAACCCGACTCCCAGGATTGGCGAGATGCCTCCAGTGACTGGATCCTCCATGGGGCCCCCCAGCTCTAGAGGGGCCAAGGTCTTGGTGAGAGGGTTGCAGTATGTGCCCCCAAGAGCGAGCCACTGCCTCGTCTGAGGGTGCAGGGTCACAGCCAGCACGGGCACCTCGATGCCAGTTGCAGGGTCTGTCATGACAGCCCCCATCTGTGACGTCCTTCGTGGCTGCAGGACGGGCAGGCAGGCGGTTGGAGGGGAGCCTGTGGCGGGGCAGGTCGGGTAGGGCACATAGGGGAGGATGGCAGCTTCTGACGTTCGGACGCCACCTGGACAGGGAGACAGGGAGGTGTTGGTCCTCTTGACATGTCGGCCTCCCTGCCCCAGCCCTGCAGAGCCTTCTTTCACCGAGCTGCCCTCTCCAACCGGCACCCTCTGCAGCCACAATGCTCAAATGAGGAGGGGGAGGAGGCGTTTACTGCTCTGCTCGTCATCACACCCCACCGTGCAAGGACAGAGCCCTGCTCCCTGCCCCGTGCCCCCTGGGGGTTCATTCCAGAGGGCACCAGCAGACCTGGGCTGGGCGGGCGGGTGCTACTTAATGGTCAGGGTCTCACCGGAACCGAAGTCAGTGGTGGGCACCAGGGTAGCTCCCTGCAGATCGTACCCCAGGTTTCCAGCTTCAGGCAGCACCCTCCCGGTGTCAGGGTGGACGAAGTAGCCAGGAGGTATGGACCCTGCATGGCCACTGGCCGGAAGCATTGCACAGTTGGGGCTGGGGACCATCAGCTTGGTGACAGGATTCACACGGATGTCATCGGCGCCCCCTTGAGGGCCTGCTGAGGCTGCGGGAAGTCAAACAACCGCTCAGCCCTGGGTGTGAGGCCAAGGGGGCGGGTTGGGGGCTCCCTGGGCTGGTGCCTGGAAGGAGTTGGTAAGAACCCCATGCACAGCCCAACAGCAAGTGCTCCCAGAGGGCAGGGGATCTTGTCTTTTGCTGAGTGCGGGGCATGCTCTCCCACTGAAGACGCGACATTGTGATAGCATCGTATTGCAGTCTGACAGTGCCCGGGAGGACCCTGGGAAAATGGTCTTGACAGCCTGTGGGGTGACCTGATGGGGCTGGGGACTCCCTGAACTTGGAGTGCCCACAGAGAACCCAAGAGGATCCTTTTCCCACCCTTCACTTCCAGAAGTCCAGCATTTTCCAAATGTGGCCTCTTGCACCCATGTGTCAGGCTTGTGCTCTCAAGAAGTGCTCCCTTAGATGTAAAGCTACGCTTTGTGGTAGTTTTGCTGTTTTCCTCCTCTGTCCTTCCCATTTCTGAGGCTCTTTCTGCAGCACAGCCGTTTGCCCGGGGCACCGCACAGGAAGTCCCTCCCAACTTTGGGGGTTTCCACTTTGCTATGCCCTTCTCCTCCCCTCCTCCCTGCCGGGTGTCTTAGGGGAGGGACCACGTTTCTGCAGGGCCTGCCGCCCTGAACGCAGCGCCACGTTTCCTGGGGGGCCCTGCCAGAGGCCGAGCGGGACGTACCTGGCCGCAGCAGCTCTGCCCCAGTGCCGGTGCCCAGGACGCCCCAGGCCTTCAGGCGGTGGCCCTCCTGCAGCACAGCCTGGGACAGGCGGCTCAGCACGGCATCCAGCTGGGGGGGTTCCCTGCAGGGGCACAGGGGGAGGCCTATCAGGGGAAGCTCAGTTTGGGATGGAGAAAGGACACGTCGGCGGCGTGGCCGGCTCGGGACACCGTGAAGCCATCCTCGCTTCTCCCCTAAGCCAGATCTCATCACGCCTGCCTCAGCCTCAGTGGATACACACCCTTCGGGGTTGGGCCCAGCCTGGGAGGACTTGGCGGGCCTGGAGCCCGCCTGTGCCTTCAGCAGTCGCCGAGCTGCCATCAGCGCCGAGCAGAAGGAGGCCCACTGCTCCTGCCTGGCACGGAGGTCTTGGCGGAGGAGCCTCAGCTGGTGACTAAGGCTTGCTGCGTACGGGCCCGCTAGGCGCCCCCTGCGCCCCGCCTCCTCCTCCGCGGCCCTGGCGGCAGCCTCAGCAGCCTGGGGTCAGAGACAACACTGCCTGCTTGCCCCCAGGGCTGCAGACTCCAGGGACAGCAGCCCAGGGGTCGGACACCCAACTTGCTCCAGAACATTCTGGGCAGGCCCTGCAGCAGTGGCAAAGGGGTGACAAAGCCCCAGGGGTGGGGGGTGGGGTGGGGCTGAGAGCCCTGGGGCAGTTGGAGAGGGGTCACGGGGCGGGGAGAAGGTAGGCTGGAGGGGGCGGGGGGGGGGGGGGGGGGGGGGGGGGGGGGGGGAGGGGGGATTAGAGCCGGGGCTCAGGGAGACCCAAGAGTCACATTTGGGCAAAGGGACCGGACGGGAAGGTGTGAACGCATCCCAACCTGCTGCAGCTCGCTCGAGGGGCTCCCCAGAAGCCGGCCAGTAGAGGCTGGGATGCGACGCTCAGCACCCCACAGCTGCCGGAGAGAACGGGCTTCACTCAGGAGTCTGAGGCACAGGAGTTTGAGCTGTGCGAGAGGGCGGAGTTCACCTGTGAACTTGCTCCAGAAGCCACGCGATCGCTTTCATTGCTTTGATCACAGCGCCCTCTGCTGCCCGTTGGTGGAGGGGCGCCACGGCCCGGAGACCCTCAGAAGGAATGGTGAAGACCGGCCCAGGCAGGTCCGGGCACGCACAGACCGCTGGCCCAGTTAAGACGCTTGGACTACCAGTGTGCTCTGTATTGCTCCCAACGCCCGTCACCCACCGGCCTGAATTTGTTCATGCCAGTTGGGCAACCGAGGACCTGGGATGGGGATCGGAGAGGCTCCAGAAGTGGCCCTAATAGATTCCCTATCACTGATCTGAGGCCCCCCAGATCTCGTAAAATCAGCCCTAAATTCAATCTGAAATCTTCTGCCTCCCTTCCCTTATACTTTCCTCTTTTTCCTGATTCCTTATGGGTAGATGGAGGATTTCTTCAGGTTCTACACCCTGCAACTAGCTCCCTTCTGAGATGTGTTTCCAGCCCCACTCACTTCTCCAGCTGCTCCCACTTACCTCTTCCTTGGTCTGGCCCAGTTTGGTTGTCACGGACACAGACTGCCTGAGCAGGATCGCAAAGAAACATTCTGGGTCAAACCACTCCAGGTCTACCTGCTCCTCAGCCTCCCAGCGCCCCCCTGTCAGGGGAAGGGAAACAAGATTATCCTGAAAGGCAAAGATGAGGCTCCCTGCAGATCTCCACTGTGTCTTCTTCCTGCCGACCGTCAATGGTCTAGACATAGTCTTGCCGCTAAAAGTGTGGTCCTTGTACCAGCAGCTCCGGCTCTACAGAGGACCCTGTTAAATATGCAGAATTCTAGGGGTGCCTGGGTGGCTCCGTTGGTTAAGCATTCGACTCTTGATTTTGGCTCAGGTCATGATCTCACAGTTTCCTGAGTTCGAGCCCCACAGCGTCAGCGCGGAGCAGGCTTGAGATTCTCCCTCTCTCTCTGCCCCACCCCCACTAGCGCTCTCTCGGTCTCTCTCAAAATAAATTAAAACACTGCAAAGCAGAATTGTAGGTTCCGTCTCTGACCCGTTGCAGGAGAAGATCCCCAGGTAATTCATAACCACATTTAAGTTGGAGAGGAACAAATTCCAGGGCTGCTATCTGAGGACCATACTTTGAGTAGCAAGGGTAGAAGGTGAACCACCTCAGCGTGACGCATCCATGCCTCTAGGTAGCAACTTGCTCCTCTAGGTAGAATTTTCTAACTTGGGCACTTTGTACGTGGTTACGTTACTTTTCTTTTGGAAAGCTTTTATTTGGATGTCCTTACCCCCCCTTCACACTGTGCACTTCTAGAATCAGGCGGTGTCTGGCATACGATAGGCGTTCGATAGATATTTACGGAGCAAATGAATAAATGAATGGAGGAGAAGGGAACACTGAGTATCCTAGGAACATGAAAAAAGGAAGCAGGATCTGGCCAATTGGGTTTGGGGACACTTCTGGGATTCTGGCACTTCCGTCACTCACCATGATCTCCGCCAACCCTGGGGGTATCAGAGTCTTGGTGTGATGGGCCCCTCTTCACCAATGTCATCCCAGGTCTTGGGGAAACATAGGCATCCAGGTTGTATCCTTGCTGATGCTTCCTGAAGGTGGGGCTGGGAGTGGCCTTCCTGGCCCAGCTCAGGCGGTGACACTGAATCTACACGGTATATAATGTGGTCATGCGAAGGACGGGGGGGAAGCATGTTCTTTGACGACTGGGAGGAGCGAGGTCCCTGCTCAGCCACACTTAGGGAGTGCCTCATCTTCTCTTGTTTGGACTGTTCCAACAGTCTCTCTCTTTGTGGTTTTCCTCCCTAATCCATCTCTATCTTTCACCCCATCGCTAGACTAAAAATAAAAGGCTTACCAGAGTTTTTCTCTTGCTCAAAAGGTTTAATGAGTCCCCACTGCCCAGCAGGGCCCATGGGACCATGCGGTCTCTCTGGTCTCTCCCAGCTTCAGCCTCATCTCTGTGCTTGCACCCCCGTGTTTGGCTCCCTGAGCAGGTGGATGTTGTTTCATGCCCCTGCGCCTTCACACATAATACTCCCGCCCTCATCCCTACCCCTCCTCCCTAGCCCATTACTCTCCCAGCCCTCAGCTCACCAACCCCTTTTCTCCTACAGGGACCGCATTCTTCCACGTCTCATGTTTCAAGCCTCTTTCAGGAATCACCTCTTGACAAGTCTATCCCGACCCACGGGAGGACAGTCACCTCCTTCCTTTGTGCAGCCGGGCACCCTGGACACGCTTTCATTATAGTGCCCTAATGTTTCCTGACATTCACTTGTTTCCTTGTCTATGTTCTCCTGATGGAACTTTGATCACTAGAGGCCTGAGGCTGTGCCTTTGTCACTTCTGCATCTTAGCAACTATTATAATGCCTACCGCAAAAGGGGCACCTGAAGACCCACTTCTGTGGAATTGGAGAGGCAGTCTTGCCCACTGGCTCAGAGGTCACTGGTCCATTTCACTCACCGACAGAAGCAGGCAGAACCCGAGGAGCAGGACAATCTCCCCCAGGACTTCCGGCCAGTCAGACCTCTTTGGGGGCCTGGGGATCTTGGCAATGCCAGTTTGGATGAGATACCCAGGAGTCGTGGAGGCGAAGGGCCCTTCTCCAAAGCACCGGCCCCCTGGCGGGAGGGTGCGGACGTACTGGGCGGAAAGAAATCTGTTCAGCCTTTGTCCTACTGTCTGCCAGAGACTGGCAAGGGGACGGAGTGGGACCCTGGGCCTGTCAGCACGAACCAAATAGTCCAGATCTTTGTGCATACCTCAGGGGAGCAGAATCTGAGTTTTTCCCAGGACACGAATCCACAGGAAGCAACTGAGCAGCTGTCTGCACGTTCTGGGGCAAGGTCAGCACAGCCTCTTAGGAGCTGCGCAGACAGGATGAGATGCTAAATTCTGTGTGTGACCAAGTCAGTGCACCTGGATCGGTGGTGGCCTCATATGCAGGTCACACTGGTACAAACTTATGTAGATGGGCTCGGGGTATGTGCCTTCAGGATGAAAGAGTGGGGGAGTGGAGGAGGGAAAATGAAGCAGGGGGCTGGGAGAGATGTCTGGACACCTGGGCTATTTTCATCCTCACGATCTTCCCCTCCTTATACGTCACATGTTGGAGTGAACGCTTGGTACCCCCAGAATTATCTGTTAGCACTGTGGGAGCCTGAAGCTTTGATAGGGACAACCTGGGCATCTCCTACCTTGGGGATCTGTCTGCGATGGTTATAGAGCAGTATTTTTTAAGGCAAGGGGGAAATGATGGGCTAGGGTCTTAAATGAGGCAAACCATCACAGACAAACCATCTTCCGATGCCTGTTGCTGCTCAGACGAAAGACATAGACCCCAGGCTCCTGGAACTGCTGTAGAAAGAGGTAGGGTTCTTGATCTTGGAGCTGGGACTCCTCAGCGAGGGCCCGGAGGCGCCCCCAGTCAAATCCCCCCAGTGTGTTGTAGAAGTGGCCCCTGGGGACAGAGAAAGGAGGCGGTATGTTGTCTCTTGGAGGCGGCTACGGGCATAGGAGCGTCTCATCTCCAATACTTTGATGGTGGCAGGGCTGTGTCCTCTGGACACTCACAGGTCATACTCAGGGTAATGCTCACGGGTCACCAGGAAGGCAAGCGTATCATTGATCTGGAGGCAGACGGTGGGGTTTCGGATGCCTGGCTCTGGGGGCGGCAGATCCTCACGGCGTGTGGAGTTGAGGCTCATTGACCAAGAGGAGGTCAGATGTCCTTCCCTAGAATTTTCTGGGCAAGCAAGGTACAGAACGTGAAGAATAACAGTCAGGTTTAGGCAGATTCTTGCCGGTGGAGACGGGAGAGGAGACGCAACAAGTGTCAGGTGCGCTGCTCACCTGCATCGTGTCCTCGGGGCCTGGGATCCCTGACGAGCAGGCCGAGGGAACGCAGGAGCGCATGACCTGGTCTGATCAGGCCCAGGAACCCAGTCCCTAGAACAAGGCAGGGATCTCCCTCAACGCGCAGGGCCTAGCACATGGATACAACAGAAACTGTCCATTCCTGCTTCGAATGTGGTTGGGTTCAACTTTCTAAAAGTCGACGGATCACCTTGGGGGGTGTCACCCTCCAGCTTCTGCCCGAGGGAGCCACGGAAAAGGGCGAGGATCGCCCATGTGCGGTCCTGAGTGTGGCCTCCCCTGTGCAGTGGTCTTACCGTCCATCCTGACCACATACAGAGGGACAGGCTTCTGCCTTTGGTCCAAGTTGCAGGGATGGCCCACAGCACGAGGTGGGGAAGGCCTGTCCAGGAGGTAAAATTCCTGGGAACGAGGAGGCCTAATGTCAGGTCTTCCCGTAAGACCTGGTGAGTGACACAGCAGCCCCACGGGGAGGTGGGGCAAGCACAGGGCCTTCCCGGAGCCCTGTCCGCGTCCCGATAGGGATGGAGGGAGGACGCGGTGCCAGTGACCTGAGAACGTCTCATCTGGATGCTATCCTTCACCCACGTGGGAAGATTCCCGAGATAGTTTCCCCCTCCTTCATGAACAAATTACTTTTTCAAGGAGCTTTGCAGGATGAAATTAAATCAACGCTGGGGCCTTTGCTCTGGCACTAGACATTGTGCCTATGATGGGGTTCAGTGAGTAGGCGCCAGGACCCTGTGCACAGGCGTGTCACACACGCCCCTTCTTAGGAAGCAGAGGCCACGAGCGCTGGCTCCTTGAGTCTCTGCTCAGCGTGGGGCTGGGCCTCGGGCACTGTACCTGGCTCCCGGCGCCTTCAGTGATGGAGACCTGCGGGATGCCATCAGAGCAACTGAGCTGCAGGGCGTGTCTCTGTCCCTCTAGGCACAGGGCACCACACATTCCACTTGAGTGTTGTCCCCAGCACCGACAGAGCCCCAGGCCTGCGTCATAGCCGTGGGCATCTCCTGGTGTGGCACACACCTGCACAGAGACTCAACCTTCTTAGGGACACCTCTCTGGGGGAGGGTCCCCCCAACTCTCCAGCTTTAGAGCATAGAGCACAGGTGTCCATGTTTCCATAGATGGGGGAGTGGAATGAGCCCAGAGGCTAGGGGACTGGGCACGTGAACTGTTGGCTGAAGGGCCAGGAGAGCTGGGGGTGTGCTATATATAGACCCCTCCTACCTCGTGGGCACAGTGGTGGCTCCACTGGTCCTTGGTCAAACACAACCCCTCCTGGTTCCAGGTGGCCCCATCTTTGCAGTTCTTATGCTCCCGCTGGACACAGCCCCTTGGCTCTCCAACATCTTGGTAGCCTGGAGGGCAGGGGCACTGCCCATCGCTGGGCTGTGGGTTGCGGAGGGAGGGATGGCTGGTTGCTACCTGGTTGTGGTGAACCACCCCTTTGGCCGTGACACTGCCTGAGATGGGCCAGAAGATAAAGGTGGGGGAGGGGAATTAAAGGTTCACCAGGGCTGGAGAGGCGTCAGGTGACAGGGAAGGCTACCGGCTCATGCTGGTTAGGGTCCAGATGGTGCTAACACTTCGGTCAAAAAGATTTGGGAATTTCAGGAAAGGAAGGATTCACGTGTGTTATTTGTTGGCTTACAGGGAAAGTTCGAGGGGAATGATCTGGGTCAGGGTGTGTAATTTGGGAGTGGTCATGATGGAGGACAACTCTACCCTTTCCTCCAAGTAGGGTTACCAGATTTAGTGAGTAAAAATATAGCACACCCCATTGAATTTGAATTTCGAATAAACAAGAAATACATTTTTAGTATAAGTATGTGTCATTCAATTTTTGAGACACGTTATGCTAAGCAATTATCTAATTTATCTGAAATTCAGGTGTAGGTGGGCAGCCTGTATTTTGCCTGGCCATCTTACCCCACGTCACTTGGAAATGTGAGCTAACCCTGGTCAGGTTACACCAGAGCTGAACTTGACCAAAACAGTCATGGAAATGCAGCGCGTTCTTGGGTCCCACCGCCAGAAAACATACCTGGAACACTCGGCCAGGCCCCAGGCAGACACACGTATCCTTGCCCTCCTCCGGCTGGGTGGCCTCCGAACCACAGGGAAAACAGGCATCTTGGCCGGGCCAGGGGTTGAAGAATCCTCGAGGGCAGAGGTGGCAGAGGGGGGTGTTGTGGGGACCTTCTCTGGAGAGGAAAGTTCCAGGGGGACAGGGGGCAGGTGGTGGGCCAGGGCAGAGCCTACCTGTAGGGGGATGGGTGCACGGCAGTCAGCGCTAAGACTTACCTTCCAGGAGCTGCCCGTCCGCAGGTGAATCCCCCCAGAGGCTCCAGGTAAACACCCGACTATTCTCTTTCCCCACTCGGGGCTTCTGCCCCCCCCCCCCCCCCCGGCCCAGGTGTTTTGTAAGCCAACATCTCCCCTCATAGCTGTTTTTCTTTCCCCACTCCTTAACTATATCCCCAAGTCTTTCGGTGCAAATTCAGCCCCACACCCTACCCTCTGGGCACCCTGGTTGGTGCGCCTCTTCTGCACTGGACGTCTGGTTCCCACAGTCCTGAGGATTCTCCCTGCCGAGGCACATGGCGCTCTGGAAGGTAAAGCAGAAGAGAGCCACGCGGGCCCATATCCCTGGGATGCCAAAGGGTAGGACCCCCACCTCCTGGGCAGGGGCGATGGTGGCAGGGAGAGAGGCAGACATGCAGGTTGGAGGAAGATGCACACAGAGAAAGACACCGACGAAGACCCAGTGCTGGGTGGGACACAGCAAAGACCCAGTGACAGCAACACTGGGAGAGGACGAGATAGGGATGGGAGAGGTACAGAGAGATCTGGGCACAGGGATCTGCCTGCAGAGAGAAACCCCGCTCACAGAGGCTCCAGGGAGCACTCGCTAAATACTTCATGAAGATGAAATCTGAGATACGGATCCTCTGGGCACCTTTGGCCCAGACAGCTCAGATATAAGATATCCTCTTATCTGTTTCTCCATAGGCCTTTTCCTTCCTAGGGCAACTGGTGGGGTGTGTGTGTGTGTGTGTGTGTGTGTATGTGTGTGTGTGTGCGCGCGCGCGCGCGCGCGCGCGCGTAGAACGGGGCTCAGGGGCACACGGGTAGCTCAGTCGTTGAAGCATCCAGCTCTTGATGTTGGCTCAGGTCATCATCTCGCAGTTTGTGAGATCAAGCCCAGTGTTGGGCTCTGCGCTGACAGCACGGAGCCTGCTTGGGATTCTCTCTCCTTCTCTCTATGCTCCACCCCTGCTCATGCTCTGTCTCTGTCTCTTTAAATAAATGAACGTGAAAAAAATTAAGAAAAAAAGAACTGGACTCAGTGAGAGCAAAGGATGTTCCAGCTTCCTCCTTGGGCAAGGCAAAGCCAGTCAGCCTCACTTAAGCCCTCTCCCTGTGTAAAATCCTGCAGGAAAAATGCAAGACGAATGAGACACGGGCTTCTGTCTTTGGTGCACGTACAGCCAAGTTTCAGAGATCCACATGATTTTAGTGTTAGAAAGGACCTTAGAGATTATTTAATTTTATCCTCTCACTTTACAGATAAGAAGACTGGGGCCAATAAGATGCAAAGTTTTAACAGATTCACACATCCCATCAAAAGCTCTTAAAGAATATGCATCCAGTGGGGAGCCTGGGTGGCTCAGTCGGTTAAACATCTGACTTGATTTCGGCTCAGGTCATGATCTCACGGTTTTGAGGGTTCGAGCCCTGCAATGGGCTCTACGCACTAACTGTGCTCCCTCTCCCCTCTCTTTGCACCCCTCCCCCACTCATGCTCTCTCTGTCTCTCTCAAAATAAATAAATAAACTTAAATCAACTTAAAAGAATATGCAAATGCAAAATACCTGGAAAGTGTAGAACAGGCAGCGAGCCCCGAGAACAACCGTGAACCAGGTGTAGGCCTGGCCTCGTTGTTAATTACCTTCGGAACCTAGATAGTCAGTTAACTTATCACTTGGAAAAAAGTGATAATAAATAATACTGCTTGGCTTTGAAAATCGATCAAGCTAACAGGTGAGGAAGTGCTTGGAGAGCTATAAAGTGTAACAGAAGCACATTCTAATGGCTAAGGTGTGGCTGCAAAAGAAAGGGACCTGGGACTCTGGAACTTCCTAGGCCACCCAGCTCGTAAGTAAGACCTCTGCCTCCAAGTTTGAGGAGTACTGGGTCAGGAGAGCCTTAAGAAAATTTGTCGCATGACTTTGTAATCAGGCTTTGGCTTTGAAAATAATACATATGTATCTGGTTTGATTTGTCGCACCTAATTCACCAAATTTTACTCTGAATGACTTTGTGACTTGGTTGCCTCTAAAAAGAGATGCACCCATTCAAGACAAGCTGTCCCTCTCCTCGATGGCACTTCACTCACTTCTGCATTTATTCGCTCCTTCTGCAGGGATTTCGTGCGCGCTTACTCTGTACCAGGCTCTTTCCTGGGGCTGCTGATACCTACATGAACCGGATGCCGTTTGCGGAGCTGAGGTCCGAAGGAGAATTACCGAGCTGCAGGGTCAGAGGCTCCTCAGAGACGTATCTGAGGCAGAGGACATGAAGATCCCTGGGAATCTATATTCTGTAAAACACAGCTTACAGCCGTACTGTCCAATAAAGATAGAAAGCAAGTCACATATGTCATCTCAAGTTTTCCAGTAGCCACATTATAAAACTGAGAAGAAACAAGTGAAGTTAGTTTTAATAACGCATTTTATTTAACCTAACGTATTAAAATATAACCTCAACACCGAATCAGTATAAAAATTCCTAATATGAAATTTTACATTCTTTTTTTCAATAGTAAGTCTTTGGAACCACTTTATACTTACAGTGTATCTCAGCTAGGACTAGCCCCATTTCAAGTGCTCAGTGGCCCTACGCGGCCAGTGATTGCCATGGTGGACGGCCCGGGGTGGCATCTTGTGGCAAAGCCCCTTCCCTGCGAGGTCCTCGAGAACCCCCTGCCCTGCACATCACCTCTGTCATCGGCTCTGTTCTCCTGAGCGGCTCCGTCATCCCTCTCTAGTCTTTCCAGAAGGTGGCACTCTGACCTTGCAGGAAATGGTGGTGTTGGCAGTGGTGGGTTGAACGGAGCGAGAAGAGGAAACGTAGCTGAGATGGAGGATGTGTGTGTGTACGTGTGTGTACGTGTGTGTAAATTAGCATCAGTACCTTAGGTATTCTGGTGGAAATTAATATTAACATCTGTGTAATGTTATCATTCTCCTAACATTTTGCTGTTTCTGCCAGTCGCTTGGAATTCTTTTAATTTTAATTTAATTTGCATTCATGTTTTCTCTTTTATATATGCATTTAAACCATGGAAACTATATATTCACAGCGTAAAACATGACGATTTGATATACATATGTATTGTGACATGATTACTACCGTCAAGCTAACTAACATATCACTTCTCACATAGTTATAATTTCTTTTTTGTGTGTGTGAGGAGAGCACCTGGAGTCAACTCTCTCAGCATATGCGCAGTAGTTAATACAGTATTGTTAGCTATAGTCGTCATGTTGTATGTTAGCTCTGTAGACTCATTCGTCTTATGTAACTGCAACTTTCTACCATTTTGCCCAAACCTCCTATTTCCCCCACCTTCCTGCTCCCGTAACCACACTTCTACTCTCTGCTTCCATGGGTTAAACTTTTTTTTTTTTTTTTAGATTCCATATATAAGTGGGATAATACGCTATTTATCTTCCTCTCTCTAGCTCCTTTCACTTAGCTAAATGTCTTCCAGATTCACCCATGTCGTTACAGTTGTGAGGATTTCCTTCTTTCTCACGACTGAATAATCTTCCATCATACATACTTACCACATCTTCTTTATCCATTCATCATCCACTGAAGGATGCTTGGGTTGTTTCCAGGTCTTGACTGTTGTGAATGAAGCTACAATGAACACGGGAGTGTAGATGTCTCTTCAACGTACTGACTTCATTTCCTTTGGGTGAATACCCAGAAGTAGGATTGCTGGGTCCTATGGTAGTTCTATTTTTAATTTTTTGAGGAAACTCCATATTGTTTTCCATAATGTCCGTATCAATTTACATTTTCACCAACAGTGTACAAGGGTTCGCTTTTCTCCACATCCTCACCAACACTTATCTTTTGTCTTCTTGATGACAGCCATTGTAACAGGTATGAGGTGATGTCTCACTGTGGTTTTGATTTGCATTTCCCTGATGATTAGTGATGTAGAGCATCCTTTCACATACCGGTCTTCTTTTTGAGAAATGTTCATTCAGGTTCTTTGCCCATTCTTAAATTGGGTGATGTGTTTTCTTGGTATTGAATGATTGATTCAGTACTATAGGTGATCTGGGGTGTGGCCCAGGATTCTGCATTTCCCATAAGCTAAGATACGGCGGTGGTCACCACGCTTTAAGTAGCAAAGTTTGTAAGAAGCTTTGATATGCACCATTCTTCTTGGTACTCATGACAAATCTTGTGGTTTTTGTCTATCTCTAAAGACCACACTCTTTGATAGTTGGTCTGTATTTGTTGCTCTCAGGTTCCTGTACTGTGTCCCTGAACTCTCCGACTTCCCTGTTCACTGTCTCCTAAAGCTACCTTCTCTGAGGCCCCCCCACAGTGTCCCTCAGCTGGTCTAGATCTCTCTAGATCTAGCTGGAGTTAGATTTTACCTGATTCCTCACTGGTTCTGACAGGTTGGGGACTTCTTCACTTTCATGATTCTGAAGTCCTTTCTATCTCTTATTTTTTTCCCCTCTGTTTTTACAGTTTTACTCAAGTTTGTTTGTTTGTTTCCTGGAAGATGATGATTTTTCCTGAAATTTTTAGAACAGTTTGAGACTTAGAGGAAAATGGCAAAGACATGTAGAGAGTTCTCATATACACCTAGTCTCCCCTATTATTAACATCTTGCATTAATATGATGTATTTGTTGGAACAAATACACCAATACATTATTGTTAACTAAAGTCCATACTTTGTTCAGATTTCCTTAGTTTGTTTGTTTGTTTGTTTGTAGCCAAATGTCCCTTTCTGTTCCAGCATCCCATATTATATTTGTCAGGTCTCCTTAGGATCCTCTCGGTTGTGACTGTTTCTCAGACTTTTCTTGCTTTTTGATGACCCTGGTGGTTTTGAGGACTCATCAGGTACGTTGTGGATTGTCCCTCCATTGGGATTTGTCAGATGTTTTTCTAATAATTAGGCTGGAATTATGGATTTGAGGGAGGACGCTCACAGGGGTGGAGTGATGTGTACTTCACTTCACATCAAGAGTGCATACCATGGCCATGACGTATCACAGTTGATGTTGACCTTGGCCACCTGGCTGAGGGCATGTTTGTCAGGTTTTCTCCACTGGAAAGTTGTTCTTATTTTTCTTCTTTCCTTAGTATGTTCCTTGGAGGGGATCGGAGAACCATGTTCCACTTCCTTTATGGTAGAGCATCTACACAAAGTATACGGAATTCTTCTTCCTGGGAGATGTGCCTTTTCTCCCCTACTTATTTATTCAATTGTTCACTTAGGTCAGAATGGACTTGTGGGTATTGAAAGCTTTTTTTTTTTTTTCCTCCAAACGACCCAGTGTTAGCCATTGGGAGTTCTTTCAGCTGGCTCCTGAGTCCTTTGACATAATCCATCATTGTGGGTTTTGTTTTTTTAAAGCATTTCCTTATTTTCCGGCACTATTAGATGCCTGGGGCTCATCTTGTACATTTCCTTCCCCAGTCTCAGAATCAGACATTTCTCCCAGGAGCCCTGGTTCCTTTTAGGAAGGAATGAGAATAGAAACCAAGGCCTGGTGCGCTCTAGTCTCTTATTTTTCAGCCACTTTTCCTTCCCTTTTCTGTTAGGTCTCCTTTCCCCTGCCCATCAACCACAGAGGTTTCCTAAGAATTAATTATACATTCAAGCCAATAACAGAGTCCTGACTCTGCACAAGAACTTCATGGGAGATGAAAAATGTTAATGTACAGTCATGGAGTTTATGGTCAAGTGTGGGAGCTAGATGGACATAGAGACATATAGCCAATTTCTGAGGAATCCCTAAGGAACTAGTTCCTAATTCGGACTATGGGATCTGGGAAGTCTCTGAGCTCAGGGTTGAAGGAAGGGTCTACATTCTCTATAATCTATTTGCAGATTCTTATCAAATCTACCATGACTGGGGCTCCAAAGAGTGGTCCTCGTTTGGATAGAGCAGCGATTGCTGATGCCAACCTTCCTTCTTCTCCATCAATGCTTCTCCCCCTTCCCTTTTTTGGGGGTGGGGGAAGTTATTTTTGTTTTTTTTTTCTTTATTGCCAGGTTTCAAAGAAGGAAGAATATGTTGGTCCACTGTTACACACTCATTCTCTTTAAAACCCATCCAGATGTTTTAATAAACTGTCAGGAGTGGGGGATGGGGGGGTGGGCGGTGCCCATGGTTGTTTCCCTAAGCCCACGGACCCTCCTCTCCCCCTGAAAATATCTGTGGCGTGGAGAACTTCAACAGTGTTGGTAACATTTTATTTCTTAAGTTGGGGGCGCTTGCGCGACTGTTTTTGCATTCCTTGTTCTTTTTTGTGTGGCTTCAGTGTTTCAAAATTGCATTTGCAACACATTAATGAGGAAAATGAAAAAGACCTGTGTGTGGTGTTAGTCTAAGTGACCTACACCCTTGCTCCTGGAGCAAAGACTGACCTGCCAGAGACACCTGCCGTTCCCAGCCGGGAGCCGGGTAAAGGGCATCTGGTTCCGGCCAGATGGGTCTGCTGGAGCCTGTCTGACCAGGTGTTGCTTGGTGTTGATGTGACTCAGTGCCTAGGTGGTGCGGCAGATAGAAAATTGCCCCTTCCCCCATTCTCCTCGCCCCCCACACCCCTGGGGCCCGCCTCCGACTCCCAGAGAGCCTTAGAGCAGTGACACAGAGACAAGCTGTTCCCTCAGCAGGGACTTGCTGCTGGAGCTATTCTTCAAGGGCCAGGCAGGACTTCAGGTCTGGAGCATTACCCCCCCTCCCTGCCATCCCATCTTGTGGTAGCATGTTTGCCTCAGCAAACATGGACTCACACTTCCGTATCTCCCATCTGAAGCCGTCTGCGAACAAAAACCGGAAAAAGCTCCAAGTCTGGCAGCAGCCAAAAAACCCCAGAGGTCCCACCAGCAGCCAAGACAGGTGGAGGATGGCTTGGTCGCCTGGGTGGCTTGGTCGGTTAAGCGTCTGACTTCAGCTCAGGTCATGATCTCACACTCCGTGAGTTCGAGCCCCGCGTCAGGCTCTGTGCTGACAGCTCAGAGCCTGGAGCCTGTTTCAGATTCTGTGTCTCCCTCTCTCTCTGCCCCTCCCCTGTTCATGCTCTGTCTCTCTCCGTCTCAAAAATAAATAAACGTTAAAAAAAATTAAAAATAAAAAAAGACAGGTGGAGGACAGACTAAGCAGCGGGTCAGCTGGGGACGCTGTACTGGGGCCAGGGGTGGGATGTTTGCCTGAGTCTCTGGGAGAAAGAGTGAGAATGATGCCAGCAGCTGGGGTGCGCAGCCTGGTAACTGTAAAGTTCTATTTGCAAGGTGAAGCTGTGCAGCCTTCGTGCCCGGGACAGTGTTCCTGGTGGGGTTGGCAGCTCCTGACAAGGAGACGTTAAAGATGTCTGCATCATCCCTCCTCTTGAATTTGCTCGACCAATAAGATGTGGCAGGAATGAGATGCTGGGATTTCTGAGCCCAAGCCCTTTGAAGCCTTGCAGCTCCCATGTAGTTCTTTTGGAACATTCTATCTGGGAGGCTTGTTCTGCTATGTAAGGAGTCTTACTATGTTGAGACAGCCATGCTGGAGAGGCCACGAGTAGGCCCTTTGGTCACCAGTCCCAGCCAAGCCAAGCCTTCCAGCTGCTTAAGCCTACTAAGGCTTAAGACCTGAACATGAAGAATCATTTGACTCCCATCAGCCTATTCTCCAGCTGAATACTGCAGAATAACCCCCACCGATGCCACATAGGGCAGAAGAATCACCTAGTTGAGCCCGAAGCAAATTTCTAGACTCCAGCGCTGTGAGATGTAATAAAAATGATCGTTGTTTTATGCTTCCAGCTTTGGGGTTGTTACACAGCAACAGGGAACCGAGACAGCCAAGGGTGCCCCCATCTAGGCCACCTCTCTGATGATCAGCTTCCAAATCCTGCATCAATATAAGAGACAGGGGTCATGGTTCATTCTCAGAATGACATGGCCGAGACTAAAGGTCCTGAGCATCTTTTCGAAAAATGGTATCCTGGAGGCTCTCTGCTTGGGCTAGCCGTATGATACCCCTAGTGCTGAAGTGTTGAAGTAGGTTGGAAAACTGGCTTGGGAGGGGAAGAAAAGGGGACCATGCAGCATGGGAAGCCTAGAGCCGGTGTCTGGCCCAGGGGTTCAAGCAGCCCCCGGGCTGGTGCCCTCTCCCTGGCTCTGCCTCCTGCTGTTGTGCTCGGCTCCCTTTAAAGAGCACCACTAGGAGCCTGGTGATCTCACACCAACAGTGCAGGTGCAGGCCTAGCCCGTAAACCACAACAACCGGGGTCTGTGCGGCCACAATGCACAGGGCAGAGCCTCCAGAGGGGCATAAAGGGTGATTATTTGTTTAGCATCATGAGCAAGAATCCCAGAACTGGTCCGAAGCAAAGCAGAAACTTTTGTATTAAGGAGATTAAACCTTAAACTCAGCTGAGCGGGCTCTGCTGTGTGGAGTGGCTTTGTTGTGCCCGGCATTGTGTGTGATTCTATGCAAATCACCGGAGGCCTCACTGGGGTCCTGACCACAGAGGCTTAGCTGCCCTCCCAGGGCAGGAGTGGGTGGGAGAGGGGGCGATCACACGTGCTGACCAGACAGCGCCCAGCCAGCACTGCAGGCAGGGGAAGCCCATTCTCCCTCAAGTTCAGGAACTTGGGGTTTCGAACAAGTGTTTGCTATGTCATTCAGAGGTTTCTGATGGTTGGATAGACATGTAGGAACAGAAGTGTTACCAGGAAAGTATGCTAGAAATTCAGGGCAATATCCAGTGAGAATGGGGTATGGTTTTTTTTTTTGTGTTTGGTTTTTTTTTGAGAGACAGAGACAGACAGAGAGTGAGTGGAGGAGGGGCAGAGAGAGGGAGACACAGAATCCAAAGCAGACTCCAGGCTCTGAGCTGTCAGCACAGAGTCTGACATGGGGCTCGAACTCATGAGCCATGAGATCACGACCTGAGCAGGAGTCGAATGCTCAACCAACTGAGCCAACCAGGTGCACCTTGGATGAGGGATGTCCTTATATCCAGGGTCCCTCTGACCATAATACCTGGGTATTTTCTCTTTTGAAACTCAGAGTAATATATATATATATATATATATATATATATATATATTGATCCCAAGGAGATGGGGAAATATTTTGGGTTTCTTTTTCTCTTTCTTTCTTTCTTTCTTTCTTCTATCGTTGTGTTCCTGTGTCAACCACTAGCCAGGATCCCTAGTGGTCAATTGGAAGAACTTGGGATTATCCTGGATTCATTGATCCAGAAAATGTTTCGTGTTTGCTCTGTGCCAGTTACAAGACTGGGTGCTAGGGTTGGGGAGAGGGTAGTGGTTGGTGAGAACAGAGATGAGTAAGATAGCTGTGTTGTTCAGGAGTTTACAGATAAGATGTGTACCCAGATAACTAAAATACCTGCGGGAATTTGGAAAGTGCTGGAAAAAAAAAAGGCCTCAATTAGGAAGGAATCAGGGAGGGATTCCACGAGCCAGCCCTTGAAGGTCTGGAGGCCAGGCAGGCAAGGGGCAGGGGGCTGTGCGGGCCAAGGGATCCACGTAGGAAAGCATAGGGTACAGCGTGGCGATGTGCACGGGGTCACATTTTGTCCCTAGGAACTGGCCAAACCAGCTTCTGCACACTGGGCCCAAGTTCCTTTTTGTGTTAAAATTTGGCCTGCACAAATTGGAGTCAGCAGTCTAACCCACAGACAGATCTAGGGAGCCTGGGACCCTGGGCCAGCATCTGTGGAACTGCGGAACCACCAGGGGGTGGCCCCAGAGACTTCTGAGCCCTACCTGCTGATGGCTCTGTGGGCACAGCAGCACCCCCTTAACTTTTTTCCTGAGCAAAGTCTTCAGCTGCTTCTGGGTCCGTGAGAGCACAGTCAGCTTGGAGTCTCCAAGGGTCTATTCCAGGTGGGCATACAATGCTGCCCAGCAGAGGCCAGGGGTGACAGTCATCAGTACCCTCCTCCTGAGAGGCTGTGGGCCTGGCTGGGGTCCTGCAGGTCTGAGCTGAGCATGAGGATATAGTGAGGTAAGCTCTTGGCTTATCGTGCAAGATGCATTGCTGATAGAGGTCACCCAGGAACAAGACCGAGGCTGAAAAGCAAACCCCGGAAGCCTGGGTGGTCAAGCCGTCAATCGAGAAACTGAATAGCATGGTAGAAGCAGGTAGGAGACCACAGGATGAAAGCTGGGGCACCTAGCCTGCTTTTCTTGTCTTTCTCTTTTTAAATGTTTATTTGTTTTAGAGAGGCAGACAGCAGGGGAGGGGGAGAGAGAGAGGGGAGACAGAGGATCTGAAGTGGGCTCTGTGCTCACAGCAGAGAGCCCGATGCAGGACCTGAAGTCATTAACCATGAGATCATGATCTGGGCTGAAGTGGGATGCTTCATTGACTGAGCCACCCAGGTGCCCCCTAGCCTGCTTTTCTGAATTGCTGAGTGGGGATAGGGGTGCAAGGCATGGCCGCAGGCACACACCATTGGAGCTGTAATCTCGTTATGGGCAGCGAGGACATTCAGAGGCTTGCCGGCCTCTCTCTACGGTATTTCTGGAGGGACAGGAACCAGTCCTCAGTGGAGCACAACTTTTGGGGCCAGATGGGAGCACTGAGATTTGGGAATGAGAAATATTAGCTTTGGGAAGAGAGATGCCCAACCCTTTCCAGCACCCTCCACTCCAGTCCCATCCGAGCACCGGCCTCTCCGGGGACCTCTCAGGAGCAGTCAGAAGCTGAGAGTCACTGGACCCTTCTGCTGAGAGGAGATCTGAGCTCTGGAGGATGAGAATTATCTTCTACCTTCCACAAAGTACAGTTTTCTCCTTTTGTTGGAGGTTTCTGAGAGCATGGGGTTCTTGGGTTCTGAGGGATTGTAAAGGATGTAAGACCCCTGTCCCTTTGCCCCCCCACCAAAAAGAACCAAACTCAAACCAAATTGCTCTTTGGAACTGTGTGTCCTCTGCCCCATCAGAGGAGCAGATGTTTCTGCGAGGGTGGGGGAACTACTGGGGGGCTCCAGGCAGGAGCCAGGCAGGAAGCCAGGCAGGAAGAGCCCCCAGATGAAGGAGGAGTTGAAAAGGATTTTGTAAAGATATTGTCTGGACTTGGGTTGGATAAAAGACACCGGCAGACGGGGCTGTTCACCTGCTAGGCTTTTGTTCTGCTCTGCTGGGACTGCTGTCCACACAGCCCTTGGGGTGGGGTGACGGTGGGGAGGGCGCGCTGTCTGCCATCTGCGGGAGAAATACAACAAACACCCACATTCGCGCCAACAGAAATGCTCAGCAAAACAAACAGCGCGAGGAGGGCGCCTGCCTGGAGGGTGGCAGGGAGGGCGGGCGGGAGAGGCGAGAGGGCACCTGCAGGGGGGCGGGCCGGGGACTCTGCCCAGCGGTGCAGGCAGCAGGCAGCCAGGTGAGAGCCTCTCTCCTTCATTCAGGGTTCGAAGAGCGGTGTTGCAAAGCTAGAGTTAGATATAACCTGCCCCGGTGGAGGGCGGGGGGCGGGGGGGGTGGGGAAGGGGGCTGGAGGTTCGCAGCAGGAGATGCAGAATTAAGTACCTGGGGGTTCATGGCCCGACTTTGCCTCTGCTGAATGAATACGTCTCTGAGCCTCTTGCTTTCCTACCTGTAAAATGGGGAGATGATAAAAATACCTAACTTAGCAAGTTGCTGGGAGAATGGGCATCATATCTGTGAAAAGCAACTTTATAAAGTACTGAATATGAAGGAATATGGATTGTTATTCATATGTTACCTCTTTGGCTGACCATTTGCACCACAGGTGATGGCTGCTGGCTCGTGACACACAGCACACATGCACATCGGTGGGGGAGACCTCTAGCCCGGGGCAGGTGGTATTTGGGATGTCCCTCTGCTCACGGGGAAGAAGCCGTGGACTGGCTGGGTTCGGGGACCTGGGTCAGTGAGGAAAGTGGGAAGTGAGCTGGGGGTGGGGTACAGAGTCACATCTGATGGCTTGGTGGCATTAAGCGTTGGGCCCTGGCCTTGCCAGGGGTTGAGACCGGACTACAGAGCTTCCCCAACATCCTTGCTATCCTGGGCATCGGTTCCCTCCCTTTCCCCGGCATCCACACCTCAGCACAGTGAGTGGCAGCTGAGGCCGGTGTCCACAAACCTGTTGGGACAGGGCGGGCAGCTTGTTTGTTCTTCCCAGGGCCAAGCCTGGTGGGCTGGACCCAGAAGTATTATGTTACTCAGCCAAAGAATTCCTTTCCTTGCCTGCCTCCATTATAAAGGGGAAATAAAACCCCAAGCTGTATACCCTTGTGGCCCCAAGCCAGGTCCTCAAGTGTCATTTCTGGGGAGCTGCCCTCCCCAGGGCAGGGTGCAGCCTCCAGGGAAATAAGAGCCCTTCTTCCCCATCCCACCGGTGGTGGTCCAGTCCCATCACCCTGTCCCGCCTACCCCCAAGGAGGCCCTGTGTTCTCCAACATGACCCTTGAATGTTTTTCTCATCCCACGTCTGAGCTCTTGAGAGCAGAGTAGGGTTCAACGCTTTCCTTATCCCAGTGAAGGCTGCTGGGGCTGGACTGCTGGGTTGATGGGTTTCTGTCACGGCACCGGGTGGTGCTGGTGCTGGTACGTTCCAGCAAAGAGAACAACCAAAGAGGTCTTTTGCCATTGTCTGTGTCCTGTTGTCCCCGTCTGTGCTTTGAGGACCTGAGATGGGTTTTGGATCCTCCAAGGCTTGTGCTGCTATCGTCCTGAGCTCTCGTCAGAACCAGATAGTCCTGGGCAAATGTGCACCAGTCTTTCTGAGTTGCATCTCCCTGGAGAGTCCCAGGAGCAGGTGAGGTCTGAACTGTACAGATCTGCCAGGTGAGGTTCTCTCATTTTGCAGCCAGAGCTGGAATGCCTGATGGAATGCTTTCCAGGGAATTCTCCCTGGAATGCGAGGCAGGGAGAGCGACAGGTGAGGGGGGTTGGATACAGATAGTGTGCAGGGCTTGGGCTGAGGAGGGCCTCGGAGATTCCCTGCCTCCTCGTGCTGCCTGATTGCATGGTCCTTTTTGATCTGGAGGAAGAGTGATCTAGGAAGCTTTGATTTGAGTGTGCCAATGCTACTTTTCACCACAGATGAACCGTTTCATGTCCTCATGCCTCAATTTCTTCGCTAGTAGAGTAAGAAACTCAGACTGGATGATCTTTAAAATCCCTTCTGTCTTTGATGTGCATTTTTATGACCATTTTATATCCTGTGGCCCATTGCCAACAATAAATGCTGGTTTGTGAATGAATTCTAGGTATCATCTCCTTCCTGTCTCCCCTCCTGGGCAGAGTCTGCCTGGTTTGGCCCAGCTGCGATGACAGGGCTTCTACCACTACTTCTGGGAGAGACGTGTATTACTTGAGAAGCAGAAGCAATCAGGTTCTATTTCTGAGGAATATGAAAGTTTACATTTTTATTTATTTATTTATTTATTTATTTATAAGTTTTTTTAATGTTTATTTTTGAGAGGGAGAGAGCACGAGCAGCTGGGGGTGCAGAGAGAGAGAGGGAGACACAGAATCCGAAGCAGGCTCCAGGCTCTGAGCTTGTCAGCACAGAGCGCGACGTGGGGGCTCTAACTCACAAACCATGAGATCACGATCTGAGCCGAAGTCAGATGCTCACCCGACCGAGTCTCCCAGTTTAAGTTTTTAAACAGCATGAAGCAATATATAATTAAATTTGGCTAGGACGTTCCCCTGCCCCCAACGTGTTCATCTCTCTTCTACCTGGTGGAACGAAACTTTACTTGACTTGCTAGTTTCTCTCATGTCTTTTATTTTCCTTACTCTCAAATATTGGATCGCAAGGTAGATTGCCATGTGTTTGTTTAGTATCCATAGCCCAGCTATGAGTGATTTGGGCAGGGAAGCCATGATTTACATTCTTTCATGCCACCACACAATGAAGTGTCTTACTCATAAGCATTCTCCAAGAGTGTCAATGCCCCGAGAGCCAGGATTTACCTGTGTGATCACTGCCCTCTCCCTCACTCTGGGAACAGTGCCTGGCACCAGTCATACTCAATGAATATTTGTTGAACGAATAGAACATCAGATGAATAGTGGGTACTCGTAAGTGCTTACTGGTTCGCCCTGAGCCATCCTTTGTCTCGCTGCATCCCTTTGACTAACTTGGTGGTACATTTTCCTTGGTACCTCTTTGACAGAGTCTCCTTGGCTCTAACTCTGGGTTCCTTTTTGCTCAGTTCTCTGGCTTTCTGTTCTGATCCCTCTATGTGTCCTCCATTGGGAATCCCAGGCATTCTTTGTGGCAGCATGTAGTACTTTCATGCCGATGGCTATCAAGTATGTGTCCTCAGCTCTGAACTTGGCTGGAGCTAGGTTCGTACATCTCCAGCTGACGGTGGGCTGATGAACAGGATCATGGAGTATGAGTGCTGGAAGGAGCCTTGGCAGTCATACTCACCTAAGTCCGCATGATTCTTCTCTACTCCTGTCACAAGGCAGCCCATTTCGTCGTCGTCCAGCCCTGGTGATTGTCCCCCATGCCACTTCTTTCCCTTCATCTGTCGTCTTGTCTAAATTGTTAGCTTCTGGACAGCAGGGGCCATATCTTATGCAAATCAATTGATATTTGTTTATAAAAAGTGTATATTTGAGAATATGAAAAGTTGGAATGTTTGAAGTTAGGTGAGAGGTGCTGTTCCCTAGGTGTGGGGCGTCTCCCCTCCGTTCCGGTTTTGGAATAAGAAAGGCCTGGGTTCAAATTCCAAGTCTACCATTTAGCATCTATGAACCTTTAGGAAAGTTCCTTCTCTGAGTCTTGATTTCTTCATCGATAAGGCAGTGATACTAGCAGTAACTACCTTGCAGGCTTGGAATGTGGACTCGTGAGATACTGTAAATTCAGGGTTCAGTGCAGGGACTGACAAGTATTGGGAGCCCCCCAAAATGGAAGTTGTTATTACCAGTTGGCTGACATTAACACTCAACTTGGGCTCTAGGTCAGCCTCTAAGCAATATGTATATAGCTCTTGCCCCGTACTTCTCCAACCCCTCCTCACCTCTGAATACAATACTGAAACCCATAATCCTCTGTTCTCTGGGTGAAGGTACAAGGATGGGTTCCCCTTTCAGACAAGTCCATTAATTTCTGCTTCTGAATATGGAACCATTTCAGTGCTGACACAGACACTATGGAAACACAGAGAAGAAGGAAACTAATCTATACGTTTAGTTCAGGCACTGTGCGGAGCTATGTCACAGTGCCTGCCCTCAAGATGCTTGCAGTCTGGTAGGAAGGAAAGGCCAGGATGTGTGGAGTGAGTAGGAGACGAAGTTGGCTTCTTATGACGAAAGGCTGCATTGTGATGGGCACACCCAGTTGAGTGGCCCATTAATAGGGTGGTTAAGAGATTAGGTTCTGGAATCACAAAGACCGGCCCTCTAATCTTGAGTCTGTCACTTTTTGCTTGTGGGACTTGTGCTTGTGGCACTTTGTGCTTGTGTGCTTGTGGGACTCAGTTACTTGACTTCTCTGGACCTCAGTTTCCTCATCTGGGTTCTCTGGTGAGGATTAAGTGAGGGCATGCACTGAGGAGTGCTCAGCATAGCCCAGCATCGCTCCCTAAGTGCTACTGTTGTTAGTAGGTGCTTTCTGCTTTGGGAGAAAAGAGCTCACCGACGCCTCTGCTAATCAGAAGGGGTGAGGCTCAGATAATTAGAGGGAGGGGAGAATGCTCTGTAGTTGGAAAACAAACAACAAATGACAAAAACTCACAGAACAACAACGGCATAGAGCCAGGAAAGACTCAGGAATGTCTAAGGGCAGTGGGATGTACATCAGGATTGGAACAGAGGAGAGTGATCTGTATGACACAGTAAGCGGGACCAGCCAAAGGACAGTTGGAGTTGGACAGTTGCTTCCTTGTACCCTCCATTATGCCTCCCACGGCACCCGGTTCAGCAAATGCTTATTATTTGCTACTGAAATTCTTGGTCTAAGTAGGTGGGCGTGTGTCTCTTCTGGCTAATGCACTTCATAGGCTGATTACCTTCTTGAGTGCTTCCATTCCATTTCCTGGTTCAAAGCCCCATAAACGTCCCTTTTTCCTATTCAGGTCTTGTTCGGCAAATTCCGAGGAAACTTATCTGTACTATTTATCATCGAGAAGCTATGAAGCACCTTTCTTCCCAGGCTTTACCCTCCAGACAAGAGCGTCTGCCTCGTTTTGGAGTCACAGAGCTGGACTTCACGGGCTACTGCATGGCCCGGAGCAAGTTACTCAACCTCCTGTGCTCTATTTCCTTACGTGTAAACTTGGAGTAATGTGCCTCTTAGCAACCAGTTCCCCTTCTGGTACCTGCTCTGCAATGCTGGCCGGACTGTAAGCAGGTCTCGCTCCTGAGAGCACGATGTTAGACGTCGTCAATAGAGGGTGCTACCTCAGAAGTATGGTCTCGTGAGTGATGGCTTGAAGGGTCCCGGGTTTCTTTTGGGGTGATAAACATGTTCCGGATTAAACAGCGAGATGTGGATGCACTGGCAGTCACATAATCGCACACTTGAACGTGGTTAAAATGGCGGGTTTTATGTTGTGTGACTTTCACCTCAATAAAAATAAGTAGGTCTCTGTGAAGACAGGACAAATCTGTGGTAGGAAGGGTTGAGAACAGTCCTTGGAACGTGGTGACTGGTCTGGTACAGTGACTAGTTTTGCTTAGTTGTTTAGCGGTCTGTCGCCAGACCTACTCTTCCTTGGACCCTGGCACCTTCTTCTTGGGTGTCAGAGTCTAGCCGCCTCGGAGCTGTCTGTGTCTCAGGCTGGCTCTCTGTCACTGGCTTCTCAGGCAGTGGAGTGAATGCCTGCACTCCCGCTTCTCCCAAATCTCTCTAGACAGCTGATGGCGGGGGGCTAGGAGTAGCCGAAGAGGCCGCAACCGCTGCATAGCTGAGGGGAGTCAAAAGCAAGGAGGTAACGTTAGACTTTGTGTCCCAGGGCTCTGGGCCCCTGAACCGAAGGTTAATTTTGCCCGACTACTCTCCCCAGGTCTCCTCTCTGGTCTGTTGCCCTCCGTGTGGTGACTGTGGAGCCCAAGCGTGCAGTCCCCAGCTCCTTCTGGGGAGAGGAGCTGGACCTCCGGTGGGAGGCTCTGGAACATTCTGTAGGTTGGCAGAGGCAGTGTAGGCTCACGGGACAGGGATGCAAGGGAAGGCTTCAGGAACCATATGGTGGGGTTTGAAGAAATGCTGAGGGCTGGTTTGGGGGAGATCTTCCTTTAGAGTAATCACTGATGATGATGATGAGAGACCGGAGAAAGGTGAGGAGGTGTACACAAAGAACTCCATTCCTTCAATTTCCTCCTCTTCCATCTGGGTAACGGTCCCCACCATACCACCGAGCCCGGAAGACTGGTGTTGCCGTCGCATACAGTGTCGTTCCTCCCAGACCCAGGGTTTTTGGGGCAACCTAAGTCAGACGTTTTCTGTCCTGATATCCCCATCTTACCCACGCGTGTGCCTGGTCACCCGTCCTGCCAAACCCCTCCCACTACGGCTCCATCTTCAGAGGGTGCTGCTTGCCAGGGGACCGTCACAGAGCAGGTGGGGAGCACACGACAGACAGGGGCTGCCTCCCTGCAGGGCTCGCGTGTCCTCTAATGCTGGGGGCGGGGGGCACCAAAAGCACGTGCCTCCTGATTGGCAACTCTGTCACTCTGATGCCATTTTCCATTGAGCTGACTCAGGAAGGCTCAGGAAAGCAGGCTCAGCGGCCGGCCTTCGGGGCTCACATGTCTGACCCCTATCCCCATGGGGTAGCCACAGTCGCTGGGTGGCACTGGTTTCAGGGTCCCCGAGCTGTCAGGGTCTCTCTCTGAGGACTCCCCTCAGACACGGTTACCAAACATGTTTTTCGTGTTTATTAACCTGCTCCTCTTCTCACGTTTCCCTGGGCACAGCTGCATTTCTTATCTGATGGGCTTCCTGCCAGCCCCTCAAAGCCTGACAGTTACAAAGGGCGGGCGGATTAGCTGCAAAAGAATATTTATTAGAAAAAAAATCCCTTTTATTCTTCTGTCCTTTTTGTGGAATTATCCATATATTGCCTGGATGAGATAAGAGCAGCCCTTTTGTGAGCGAGGAGCAGAGGTCCGCCATCTGGGTTACTGGCAATGCCAAGGTGAGTGATGATTATTCTTGCCTGCTGTGGACCCTTTCTCTCTCTCGGCCTCTCTTGGAGGCTCCTGCTCAATTTCACAGCTCAGAGAGGTCTGTGGTGTGGCTGGATTTCTCCAGAAAGAGGATAATCTTTTTGTGAATGGATCTCATGTTTCTTCTAAACTCCAGGGCTGGAGACCAGTAGGGAACCAGTCATTTGGTAATGATCTTTCAACTTGGTAGCTCCACTTGCTGGGGTTTGTTTAATGGGGTTATAGAGAAAACAGATGTTCCAATGGAAAAATGCAAGCAGCAGTGGCTTTGCTTATGCATTCGTGGAGAAACTCTGCCACTGAGGGAATTCTTGGTTCCCAAGTAAATCAACTCCTTTGTGGGAAGTTGGCTTTCCTTCTGTCTTTGAGACTTTGGTGGTGGGATTGCGGACTGAAGATGTTTGCCTTTGGCTGCTTCAAGCCCGAGGAATGTCCCAATCATGGCACTCAGAGTCCCTGTGAGGTCCCAGAGGACATGTTCTGTGAGGGCACATGCACTTTGTGTAAACTCTGAGAAGATGTCAACTTTCCCGCCCCAACCTGGGAGCCTCTGTGCCAGACCTGCCTGGGCCTGCCTGCCTCTGATGTACTGTGATACAGGGGAGGTAGGTGAGGAGGCCTGGGTGCTGGCCAAGAGAGCGACTTCTGATCTGGTCCTTCTGGTGCCAGTGGTGGTCATCATCTGGTATTCAGGCCAGCCTGGGCTCTTGGGGTCATGGGAAAACCAATGAATCAGGATCTGTAGACCAGGAGCTAGGGTCTCTGAGAACAGAGGGAGAATCATTGTCAAAGAAGAAACTAAGATAAAGTATTAGAGCCACAAGGGACATTGAAGATGGAGACCCTTGTTTGCCCATCACCACTAGAATTCAAATTCCCTTTGATATCCCCACCACATATGTCACACATATTTCTGGTATATTCTCTATTGTGTGGTCTCCTGGAGGAGAGGCTATGGCTTTTAGAAGAGAATCTTTCCAAAGAGCTTTGGTGGCATGAAGAGAGAACAAGGGGTGCTAGGGTCTTGGAAAGATGTAACTGCTCATATCTGGCCCTCTTTTGCTATTTTTTCATTTACTTTTCCTTCCCACTGACCCCTCCTTCCTGGCTTCCTGGCTTCTCTCATCTCTCTTTGCATGGAACACCCCTCGCCTCATAGGTGGGCAACACTGGGCGTAACTCACAGTAACTCATCCTTTCTTTCCCATCCCAACATTCTCCTCTTGACCCCCTGGTCTTGGATGATGGCACCAACATTCTCTAAGTCACCCAGGATGTACAGCCCTGGTGAGTTTGCTACTTTTCTTGCCCCGCTTTCTATATCCAGTCGGTTTCCAAACTGAGTATAGTCTACCTGGGTGGTATTGCTTCCACTCATGCCTTTATTTCCCTTCTTGTTGCCCTGGTTTCGATCATTATTTCTCATCTAAGTTAATGCACTAGCTACCCAGTTGGACTTCCAATGTTTTCCTCTTTCTTCTTAAATTTGCTTTGTACTCTGGGGCTAGATTGCTCTTCCAAAAGGCTCTTATCATGAACTTGCAATATTATACACTGTCACTAGCTCCCCAGTGCCAACCTGAAAATCCTGGAACTATTTAAGAAGGGTGACACTGGGGGTTCTCTAGGCTTCATTTTTGGCCTTATTCTTGTGTGGGGGGGCACTTTAAGCCCTGCAAGGGCAGGGACCTTGTGTGTTTTGTCTACTGGTGTATCCCTGTACTCTGTCTACACAGAGCCTACAAATAGCACATAGGCCCTGGCATGCAGCAAGGCCTCAACGATGCTTGTAAATTACTTCCCTACACCCAAAATACTGCTGCCTACCAGGAACCCTCACTGCTCCCAAAGAACAGCCTTCCTTCCCCATCCCCCCCTTCACCATTGCACATACGCTCCCTGGAATGAAGGCGACATAATTTCTGTTTATTCTACTCCTACCCACTTCCCAAGGCCCAGGCCAAATCTCACCTCCTTCAGGAAGCCCTCAATGATTCCTCAGAGAGACGCCATGGCAGTTCTTACTCTCCTGGGGCACTTGGCATTGTTGGCCTTTATTTGAAGACTTCTCATGTGTTTCTTTACTAAGGTTTGAGTTACTTGAGGGCAGGGATCGTTTTTTATTCATCTTTTGAAGCACCTGATACAGTGTCTTCTCCTGGATGTGCTGAGTCAAATGTATTGAATTAATAAATGAATATCCATATCTTATCTGCAAGCCTGTTTGATTTGTAACCACATGGACATACAGCTTTAATGATGAGGAATGACTTGGAGGCCAATTAGCATCCATTTATGCTACTGCTGCTGGGGGTTAATTAACTCTAATAAATGTGCACAAATTAGCATTTGTTGTTTTACAGCAGAAATCACATCAAGGTGAATCCCATGCCAAGCTCTGAAGCAGAGGGGTGTAGACACCTGAGCTGTGGACGGGAGACGCCCTGAAGTTTAACCCATGAGGACCTCCCGCCATTTCCTCAGCTGACTGCTTTCTCGGATCCTTTCAAAGATGCGTTTCCTAGTGATGGTCAGACAGCAGAAACCCGTCACATCCATGAGCCTGTGCGAATTCCCTTTGACTGTTTTGTGAAGATCTGGGGAGGGTTGCTATGGTGAACTTAGTGCTTGGGGAGGGAAAGGAGCCCCTGCCTGAGAACGTTCCTGGTCCCCAGTGTCCCTCCCCCTCAGGAAAGTGACATCAGAGAGGAGGAGCTGAGCTTTTACCCCCACGTGTCACCTCATCTCTCTACGCCTCAATTTCCTCATTGGATGGTGGCATCTGCTTTATGGGGAGGGGGGTGTTGCAGTGGCATTGCTGAGGATGAAGTGACATAATGAGTGTCATGGTACTTCGAGAACCATGTATTACTCTGTCACTCACTTCATCTACATCGACAGTCCCAAAAGTTGTCGGCTTCTGTTCAGCTGCCTGTGCTGTGAGAGGTGAGTGGTGTCTAAGAATTCCTTTGGGAAGGGTTTGACCAGCTCTCTGGGGGGCAGACAGTGTGGGCACTTAATTGAGTCGCCTGGCACACACATGACTCTCTGAGGCTGGCACAGAGAGGACTCTGGAACACGTCCCGTCAGTCTGGCCCAGTGCTGGATTAGCAGCCTGTCCTGGGTTTCATTTCAAGTTCTGCTTCAAGTTCTGTGTTGTCTGCGGATCCTTGGCAGTGATACAAGGGCTCTGCTTCTCCAGATCTCCCAGATCAAGCCGCCTCACTTGGGAGTGGCAGGTGGAGGGGGAGCTGGAAGATATTTCCAGATCCTGATTTCACAGCACAGTGACTAGACAGAGAGGCATCCATCCCATAAAGCCTTCCCGGGCCCGGCACCGCGGCGAGCTGTCAGTAGGGGGAGCTCTGTCACTGTGGTGCCTCCTCTTGCCACAGCTGGGGTGAGGGTCTGCCTGGGGGTCTGAGGAGGGGCTCGAGGAGGCCAAGGGCGCTGTCTTCGGTAGACTGGTACTGAAAAGCAGCTTGGTCAAGAGTTGTGGGCTGCGAGAGCCCCAGCAGAAAAAGAAGTGGAAATCCACTGTGCCTGGTGCCCAGGGGTTAGAAGGGTGCTTGGGTTAAGCACACAAAGAAAACACACAAATATCCCAACTTAGGGTGTCTTAACGAAGAAGGGCTGGAGGGTGTGGCTTCACTAAGACCGAAGCTGCTAGAATTGCCCTCCCTACCCGTTCCCTCCCACAGGGCCGCCTGTGGGGACTGGCCACAAGGGGGCCCAACATGGTTCTGGGAGCTCCTGAGTGTGCCCTCTGTGGGTGCCTGGGTCTCTCTGCTCACTGAGCAGCCCTCATGAAGCTGGCCTGGCCCTGGCTTATCAGCTGCACCCAAAGGCAGGAAGGTTCTAAATGAGGCTCCTAGCCTCAGACTGGGAAGAGGGGAAGATAAGGTAAGGGAGGCCTCCTTCCTTCCAGGGCCTGGGGTGGCTTTGAGCACTTAGGGGGACAGATGTGTGCCTAGGACTCTCCAGGTGGTGGGGGTGAACAGCAGGGACGTCCACCTCCCTCAGAGGGTCTGAGGCTCAGATGGACTTGTCTTGCCCCTCTCGCAGGAGGCTACAGCCATTTCTCCATCTCTGTCCTGTGCTGAGACCCTGGGAAGCCCGAGGACAGGACATTAGGTTTGTCATCAGCCTTGCACGTGTGTGAGATGAGACTGTGTGGTATGCGTCTAGATGTTTGAGCAGGAGTGGGGCTGGGAACCATTTCTCATGGGCAAGTGGGGAGGAAGCCCGGCTTAAGTGGGGCAGCGTGGCCTCATCCAGAACTGCTCTACCCTTAGTGGTAACTTGTGAGACACGTCTTTGTGACAGCATTAAGATCAAGGTTGAGGGTCTCTGAGAGGCTCAGTCAGTTAAGCGTCTGACCTCGGCTCAGGTCACGATCTCACGGTTCATGAGTGTGAGCCCCATGTCAGAGCCTGGAGCCTGCTTCAGATTCTGTCTCCCTGTTCGTCTGCCCCTCCCCCCACTCATTCTCTCTCTCTCTCTCTCTCTCTCTCCTTCAAACATTAAAAATTAAATTAATTAATTAAAAAAAGATCGAGGTTGCGATTGGGGTGCCAGGGAGGACAGCTGGCTTAGAGGTAGGGAAGGATTTGCTGTACTTTTTTTCTGAAGGTCTCTGGTACTGGAAGGATCTTCTCTGTATCCCTCCTCCTTGGGGTCAGAGACCAGATCTTCTGGCTTGGGGCAGTTTAGGGGGAATCCTACCAGATGGAGGGATCAGAGATTCCCTTTGGGTGAATGGAGAAGGGGCTGTCTTTCTGTTTGTGATGAAATTTGCAGTGAACCACCAAGCTTCAGAGATGGAGAGAGGCTGATCCCAGCCGCTTCTGTGCCCTGTAGGTCCTGCGCCTTAGCTTTGCAAGCTGAGCGGTCTGGCTCCATTTGATGTGTGGCCTACATGGGAGCCCACAGGGACGTCCCGCCCTTCTGCCCACACAGGTGCAGACCTAAACTTGATCTTTGCAAATCAGTCGGCTATCTCTGCTCACTAGAAGCACAAGTAACCTCTTGAATTGTCCAGATTAGAGTTTTCAGATTATGAGGGACCCAACACAAGTTCAAGTCAACAAAAGGTGAGAGGGGAGGCCTAAGGACTCTTTCCAATCTCAAGGCCTTTACATATATTGCACTCCTCCCCCACCCCCTACCCCCACCGGCATATTCTCCCCTATCCCTAACCCATCCTTTTATCTAGGCAATTCCCATCCATCCTTCAGAGCCCAGCCTAGGTGTGGCTTCCAAGGAAGCCTTCCCAGACTGCCCAGATCAGTCTCAAAGCTCTTGGTCTCATTTGCTACAATTATAAACATTTTGCATCGTGTGACTGATTATTTTCTTCTCCCTCTTGTAGAATGTAAGCTTCATAAGAATAGCGCTGGGAGTTTCTCTTGTTTACCACCCATCGAGTCCCTGGCAGAAAGTAGATACTCAACAAATAAGAGCCGAATGAGATAATAAATGGGGTCACCAGGTTGCCAGTGGAATCCCTCCCACCTTCTAGCGGCCAGACTGCTGTCTCAGACTGTATGGATACTGTTCTGTGTTCTCATCGACTGAAGGGGAGAACCATAGCTGGGCTGAAGTTCTCCGCGCAGCTCCTGGGACTTTTGAGTTCTCGTGAGGTGATCACCGGTCTCACTCCTCTTGTTTGATCTCCCCCGGACTCTCTGCTAAGTTAAGGTCCATTCCCTACCACGCCCACTGTCTTCTTTCTCGAGATTCTTAGCTTCTGGTCTTTGTGTGAAACACGTGGCTCTCTCCAAGTGAAGCCCAGAAAGCTACATGGTGGAGGGAAGGTTGTGGGCCGTTAGCTCCTGAGCTACTGCTCCAGAGCCAGAGTCTCTTAGCATGGTCCACCTGCCCTCGATGCAGTTTCATGATGAGATCAAGGAGCAGGTCATCTGGACTGGTTGGGATGGTTTCAGAAGAAGCCTGAATACTTCCTGAAGCAGTCCACCTCTGCTTTTGCAAGTCCTCCGGAACTTTGTACCTTGAGAGCTGGCTCAGAGGCAGCCGAGGAGCCGGCCTGGAGACTCCCCTTTCTCTAGAGAGCGGGACTAACAGCTTGCTGGCTGAGCGCACAGAGCCTCAAGGCCGCTCTACCTGTGTGCCCTGCTCATGCTCCGCCCCCAGCCACTCCCTCGCCGGGCCTGTGCTGAATCAGCAGCATCCCCCTTGCTCTCTTGGCATCGTGCAGCCCGGCTAAGCCAAGTGTGGTTACGATGAGTCGGTTCATCTGGCAGCTCACATCCTGTACCCTTTTCCAATGCGATGTTCCAGCCAACTGGCACCCAAGAGTAAAGAACAACCCTGGGAACCGAGGCTGCTGAGGACTTACAGACTTGCACAAGCCAAGGGCAAGGGCAACATTGAGGGGAAGGTCGCCCCGCTGCCAGGCCTTTCTCTCTACTCCATCTTGGTTCCTGCCTAGCAGCACATGGCCCCGGCTGGCAGTCAGCGATCCGCTGCTGGTACTTGTTGGTGGCTTGGCTGTCCTCCATCTAGCCAGGGCATTTGGACCTTTTTTCTAATTCTGCTTATGAGCTTGGGAAGCGAGCCAGTAGGTTCCCTTGGAAATTGCCTCTATTGATGTCATTTTCCATCCTAGTCCCCGGGGGAATCTGTTTCTCTATTTCCTCCACATTGACACTACTCTTGCCCTTGGCTCAAATACAGAAGCCTCAGGTAGCACCAATGCCATGGGGAGGAGAAGGGGTGGGGGGGCACATATAAGAGACAGAGGTCATGGGGCACTTGGGTGGCTCCGTTGGTTAAGTATCTGACTCTTGATTTCACCTCAGGTTATGATCTTGCGGTTCGTGAGTTTGAGCCCCACATCAGGCTCTGCACGCACAGCACAGAGCCTGCCTTGGATCTTCTGTCTCCCTCTCTCTGCCCCTCCCTGACTCGAACTCGCACTCTCCCTGTCTCTCAAGAACAAAAAAAATGTTAAAAAAAAAATTAAAGATGGAGGCGGTAAAATGTTTACATCTGGTCAAAGTGATAGATGAAGCTTTGAGCCCCCAGGGTTGTAAAGTGACCCAAGGAGGGAGGGAGTCACAGGCTTATTTCTTAGCCCCCGGACTGATTGGCTATGGCTTTTGTCAGGAACTCTCTGGCACATCTGTGAGCACCAGTGTTGACATTGGTTATGGGCTGAATCACACCCCACCCTCCGCCCACAGATTCATATGAAATCTTAGCTACCGGTACCTCAGCATAGCTCTGTATTTGGAAATTGAGTCTTTAAAAAGGTAATTAAGGTAAAAATGAGGTCATATAGATGAGCCCTAATCCAGTATGACCGGTGTCCTTATAAGTGGAGATGTGGACACAGACAGGCATGGAGAAAAGACCACATGAAGACAGAGGAGAAGGTGGTTGTCTGCAAGACAAGCAGAGCAACTCTGAGAAGATACCAATCTTATCGACATTCCTGTTCTTAGACGCCTACCCCCAGTGTTGCGGGAAAATAAATTCCCTTTGTTTAAACCATACAGTCTGTGGGACTTTGTTACGGCTGCCCTAGCCAACTAACACAGCCTCTTCCAGCAATAACAGAGAAGGTGTGCAGAAGGGCCAAGGGACTAGTAGATTAGATGATCCCACTTTGACCATTTTCTCTTGGACTCTCGAGATTACTGGTGGTATGGTGCGCCTGGGTGGCTCTACTGGTTAGGCACCTGACCCTTGATTCTGGCTGAGGTCACGATCTCCTGGTTTGCGAGTTTGAGCCCTGTGTTGGGCTCTGTGCTGACAGTGGGGAGCCTGGTTGGGATTCTCTCTCTCCCTCTCTGGCTCTCTCGAAATAAACAAACATTAAAAAAAATAAAAATAAAATAAAATTAAAAAAAAAAAAAAAAGATTGCTGGTGTCCCTGTCTTCTCCAGTTCTGCCTTCTTCAGGCAGCCACTAACCTCATCTTGTTTAGGTGGTTAGCCAAATAACTACCATCACTGGTGGCCAATACACGAAGCGTGTCTCTTCTTCCATTGTTTCCCTTGTGATACAAACTGTAGGATCTCATTGTCACCCGGCATGGCAGGTCCTGTCCACTAGAAGCGCACATTCTATGGGGAAGGAAGTCACAAAGGCCATTTGACTGCAGCGTGGCAGGTGCCCTGAGGGTGGTCAGCAGAGGGATGTAAGACAACCTGAGTTGGCCTGGGGAGGTGACGGAAGGCTTCATGGAGGTGGCGGCTGAGCAGAAAGCCTCTTGCTCTAGGAAGGCAGAGACTTGGTCTTGCTCACTTTCCTTCACCCATGGAACCGGCACAGTGCTTTGCACATAGTAAGCACTCACCTACTTACTTGTCCCCTGGATGGATGACACTCTCATAGTCCCTTCCGGCTTTACGATTCTGTGATTCTGTGACCTCCCTGTCACAGATGCTAGAAGGTACTACTGGCAGACAAGTGAAGATGAACACGTACAGGGTTTTGTAGCATGCAGAGTCACTTATGAACGATTAGACTCGAAGTGGGCGAGGAGAGCGTAATGAACTCCCCTCCTTAGCATTTCTGGGAGAATCCTCAGGCATAACAACGGGAAGCCGGCCAGGGCACCTGCCCCACGTGCATGATCAGAGGCGACGCCTCGCTCTCCACAAAGCCAAGGTTGGTCAAGCTCCTCACAGCTGTTTCCCGGAGAGAGGAAAGCCCCTAAGTTCCCAGGCAGTGTAAACTGACCGTGTGTTTATAAAATACGAGCCGCGGCCCACGAACATGAAAAGGCCTCAGATGCATGACGCGGCAGCTGGCGCAGCAGGGATTCGAGACGCCTGGGTGCAGGGAGGAGAGCGTGGGAGAGAGAATGGTCGCTTGCCAAATCGGCGTGGCTCTCCTTTGGAGAACACCCAAACTGATCTAAAACCGAAGTTGAAAAAATAACAAACATACAAGACTTTTGAAAACAAATTGGGCCCAGACATCTTTTAAGGCTGATGGTTGACCCCTGGATGGACCACCCAGCACCCAAATCAGGGGCAGCGCATGCGCCCTGTCTGAGGGTTTCAAGAGCTTAGGCTAAAACCCTTTCTGCCCGGCTTTGCAACAGGGAACTTAAAGAGCCTCCTTGGGAGAGGTCAGGACAGTGTGGAGGGCTGTCCCCCTCCCTGTGCAGACAGCGCGCTGCCTTCAGATGAGCTGTTTTGTTTCACGCCCGCCCGAGCTGAGCTCACCTGGGAGATGACCTTGTGACAAGAATACCAAGCTGAGTCCAGATCAGCAAAGAGAGCACAGGAAGAGGAAGAGGAAGAGAGGCAGAGGCGGCCATGCGAAGCAGTGACTGGCAGAAAGCGAGTCAGAACGGCGGGTTAACATCATTTTTAACCCTTCAGGCAGAGTCAGTACAACTCCGACAATCAAGTTTGCCACCAAATTCTGTCCAAACCCTTGGGCTGCACCGGGCTTTGAGTCCCCTCCGGGTTAAGCTAACATACGGTAAACCTGGGCACTCCGGCCCCCTTCAAGAGCTCACGGGGACTAGGGAAATGCGGGGGCCCTGGCTTCCCTGAGAGCCTCCTCTGAGAGAGCTACTGTGGGCCCAGCGAGGCTACTCATCTGGGGGGAAACAATAATAATGATGATAAAAATAATAAGGATGACTGTTATTTATTGAGCATTTTATCTGCTCAGATAGATGTTGTGCTAGGCACAATGTCTCATGTAGTCCTACCAAGGATCATTATTGTTCCCTTTCTACATTTGAGAAAATGAGACCCAGAGAAGTCAAATGGCTTTCTTAAGGTCACCAAGTACATGGTGGGGCCAGAATACAAATCCAGGAGCTCTGACCCAAAAGCCTGTGCTCTTAATGGTCGTCCTGTCCTGCCATGGGGAAGTACCTTCTGTCCCTTCTGGTGGTTCCAGGCTGTACATGGGGGGAGGCTTGGATACTGAATTAGAGCCCAAGGCTTGCTCTGGATTTACTGCAAGGGCCCCAAATTATTCCATGGCACTGGCATGGCTCATAGCTTCTCAAATCTGTTCTTCTGACTTGACCTCAGGAAGCTAGTGTCCTCTGAGGCCTGGGGTATGTATGTATGGGAACCCCAAGTAAGGGGCACATATTATCTAGGATTAAATATAATGATATATCCAAGACGGGGCAAGAGAGAGAGAGACTCAGTTCTTCCCATCTAGGATCCAGGAAAAGAACGATGAAAGCCATATAGACTCGGTCTATACAACCTCATTCCCCCGACCAGGCTACACCATCAGCAATACCCCAGCGATCTCTCCCCCAAACCCTCCAGGCCCATCTCTTTTTAAAAAAAAATTTTTTTTTAACGTTTATTTATTTTTGAGACAGAGAGAGACAGAGTGTGAACAGGGGAGGGGCAGAGAGAGGGGGAGACACAGAATCTGAAACAGGCTCCAGGCTCTGAGCTGTCAGCACAGAGCCTGACGCGGGGCCCGAACACACAGACCGTGAGATCATGACCTGAGCCGAAGTTGGATGCTTAACCGACTGAGCCACCCAGGCGCCCCAGGCCCATCTCTTAACAGCTGGACATTCTAGGGTGCCCAGAATGAAAAGTATCCTGAAGCTTAACATCAAAGGAGCTGCCACATTCCACTGTATTTTTAACCTTTGGGCCTCTGGCTCTTCTGTGTGTCCCCCAGCCCTACCCCTTCCCCTACCCTCAGCCCCCTGCGACTGCTACATCTGCCTCTTCCCCTCTGCAACCAGCCAGACTTCATCTTGGAGGCCAGATTTTCTTCCTTGTTTAATGTGGACGTGTCTCGGGAGTCTGTCGGGCTGGTCATTCAGAGAGGCCATTGCTAAGTCCTACGGGACCTTAAGCCATACTCGCCTCCTTTTCGAATACCTGCTATTTTGAACACCAGAGATCCAAAGGAATCCCAAACTCTCTCTCTCTGTCTCCCCCCACCTCTTTCTTTCCTCCCACCTCCCTGTCTCCTCCTGCCCTCTGACCTCTGGGACCTAAGGCCAGAAGGACATGATTCTTTTTAAAACAAAGAAGAGATGTCTAATTCTTTCTCCCTCTGTCCTTTTGAGCCCTCTCTGTGCAGTGCTATCTTTTTATGCTCACTTTCCCTGATTTCTCAGTGAACTTCAGCATCCTAGTGACTGGTGTGACCAGCGGCCAGCTTATAAGTAAAGGGAGTCTGAAGAGGAGTGGAGGGAAGGCTTCTGTTCTCTCCCGCTGGCAGGACACACGGAGGGTCAGCAACCTGGCCACAGGAACCTGGCCACAGGGTTTTAGTGAGGGGGGCTAACTCCGCATTCCGCTCTGCAAGGCGGGGCTCTAGAGGCGTCAGCCCACGTAGGGCATCCTGCGACTGGCATCCCATTTGGGAGCCTGCTGGCACACAGGGCTTGTGCACATTGCCCTTTCTGCTCTTCAGCTGTTTCTCTGAGGATATGTGACTTTCCACTCTCCTGTCTCTCCAAGGCAGGCTGCTCCCTCTTCCCAGGCTCCTGGAAGACTTGCACACTTAGTTCTCCTTTAAGCACTCATATCCCCCCCCCCCCCCCCCCCCCCCCCCCCCCCTTAGGGCTGGGAAATGTGGCCTTCACTAGCAACCTCCAGTTGGAGTCTCCCTCTAAGGTGCTGAGCAGAGGGGAGAGGAGCTGCAGGCCCATGCAAATCACTTTTGCCCGGAGACCTTCCGAGAAGAAAGGGAAGCGCAGAGGCATTGATCTTGCTCTGTGTTTTTCTCTGCTGCTGCTTTCAAGTGACCCGGATCTCATTACAGATATTGAAATGGGGTGTGATTTGGGGGAGGCGGCTGAGAAATGGGAGCTTGGTTTCTGTGTTGCCTTTGAGGGTCGGTGGGAGAGAACCGCAAGCCTGTCCAGATCTTATCTCGTCAGGAAAGGGCAGGAAAACAACAGAGCAACAGTCACTCACCCAACGTCTTCACACCAGACGCCCACGCCCACGTGTGGTGCCACTGCCATTTCTCACAGAGGCAGAAGGGGAGGGTGAGGCAGGGCAGGGATTCCCTGAGCCCCGGTGGGGGAAGCACGGCCGTGATCAGAACCAGTCACCTCCGCCCCAGGTGCCGTCTCCACCGACCCGGGAGGGGCCGGGCTGCTTCCCTTCTCTGGAGCAGGCCCTCCATCACCAGGAGTGGGTCCGCCTCGTGCTCCGGGGAGTCCAGTTAAATAGAAGACAGTCCTGCCCCACGTGGAACTTAATGAAACTCGAGCGGGGGCACCAAGTCCAGATCAAGGCGAGGTTAAATAATGTACAGCACGTGCCCGCACATCACACCCAAGAACAGTTACAGGTGGTGACTAATTGGCAAATGAAAGACACGTTTGCTCTCAGTTTGCTCCCACACTGACATTTCACTGAATGACAGGACAGGACAACACAGCTCCGCGGCTCGGGGAGCTGGGGGAGGGTGGGGGTGGGGGGTCCCAGAGCAGGGCCGCAAGGCTTGGCCGGGGCCACCTCCGCACATGTCCCGCTGTGATGTCAGAGGGACTAATTGTCTCAACTGGATTCAGAGCCACCTGGGCCGTGCTCTCGGAAGGCTCTGGTTCTATCTTCCTACCAGACACCGATCGTACCTGCTGGCATCTGCTCCCACTGCCAGAGCCTTCCTCCGCCGTTGGCGGCAGGCTTGGGGATGGACTCTGTCCTTTCAGAAGGTGCCTGCGGCTGCCTCTGGGCTATTGTCCCGGCCATTCTTTTCCCAGGCTCTTTGTCAGGCTCCTGACTGGGGACCTTGTGCTCTGGAGGCAGTCCAACCCTGGTGTGAATCTCGGTCCCACTGTGACCTGTGGTGCACGTCACTTACCCTCTCCGAAAGGATTCGTTGTCTCATCCAAAATGTGGCAATTCTCCACGCATGGGATTTTATGACGGTTGTAGCAATAATGCTTGTGAAAGCTCTAGCATATTGTGAGACTTCAAAAATAGTGACTGTTCTGCCGTTTCATACCTACAGTAAAACCTTGGATTGCAAGGAACTTGTTCTGTGAGTGTTCCACGAGATGAACAAACATTTCTAATAAATTTTAACTTGATGGGGCGCCTGGGTGGCTCAGTCGGTCAAGAGTCTGACTTCAGGTCAGGTCGTGATCTTTCGTCTTGTGAGTTCAAGCCCTGTGTGGGGCTCTGTGCTGACAGCTTAGAGCCTGGGGCCTGCTTCAGATTCTGTCTCCCTCTCTCTGTCCCTCATCCCCTCATGCTCTCACTCTCTCTCTCTCAAAAATAAACATTAAAAAAATAAAGTTTAACTTGATAAATGAGCAATGTCTTGCAAAATGAGTAGTACGTGGAGTGCCTGGGGTGGCTTAGTCGGTTAAGCACCTGCTTCAGCTCAGGTCATGATCTCACAGTTCCTGGGTTCAAGCCCCGCCTTGGGCTCTGTGCTGACAGCTTAGAGCCTGGGGCCTGCTTCTGATTCTGTGTCTCCCTCTCTCTCCGCTCCTCCCCTGCTCGTGCTCTCTCCGTCGCTCTAAAAAATAAATAAACGTTAAAAAAAATATATGAGTGCTACATGCTGTTGAATGTCACATGATCACAACGGAGCCCATGGTTTTCGAAATTTGCTTTGATGTACGAGTTCTTTGGATTACAAGCATGTTTCCTGAACAAATTATGCTCGATATAATCACTTTCTCCTTGGTGTCACTATAGTATATTATAATAATAATATCTAGTTCCTTTAATAGAAGTAAATATAATAATATGCTATATGTAGGCCATGTGCTATTTATGTTATATACTTATGGAGTGTAACTAGATAGTATATGTTCTCTAGTCTATATGTAGTATATACTATGGATTTACTATATGTTTAATGGTAGGCAAATAAATGATATAATATGATAATAATAGTATTAATAGTAATAATTATAACAACTAACTTCTTAAATCCTCATCACGTGCAGACACCATATATTATTACAACGTGCACTTGTATCCATCCCTGGGCTCTGGGTCTCCATTGCCCGTGGCAGGTGCATTTTTGTAACCTTCCAGCGTCTTGCGCCAGTTTGGCAGTGGTCTCGGAGTGCCTGTACAAGCAGAGGCCTTCTGCGAACGTGCCCTCCGTAGCTAAGAGCTCAAAAGGGAGGACACTGGCTTCCTGGTACCCAGGTGCCCAAAGCCCAAGCCTCCTGCTCATTTGGAGCCCAACTAAACAGGCTCTCTCTGAGCCTGGCAACAGATGGCAGATTTTTCTGCCCCAGGGAAGATCACTTAGAGTATACAGGCATGGTGCAATGAGACAAAATGACCACCAAGCCAATTAGAATAAGAAAGGTAGATGTTCACTTTGCAGTTAGGGACTCTATTAGAAAAGTCAGTAGAGGTGAGGTGTTGGGCACAAGCATGGGTTTAATCATGTGGTGGGCAAACAATAGAGAGAGAGGATCCTTGGGATGCCAGCCGAGGACACAGCCTGTTTGGGAAACAGCCTGTTCTGAGCCATCTGCCCCTGCCCCGCTCTAGTCAGGATGGGGCCCGATTGTCACCTGAAGGTTATTAACTGCACCGTCGTTGAGAGACAAGAATGGTGCAGTGAAATGAGCACAGATGGTTAACACTTACATCTTCTGATCTTAAATTTCCTCTTATCTACAGTGAGGATAACAGTAGAATGTGTCTCATGGGTTTGTTGGGAGAAAGTGAAACATCATATGTTGTGACAGTGGTGAAGATACCTTAGATCTGCAAATGCTTTAATAATGATGATAATAAATAAAAATAATAGCAGTAATAGCATCTAACCTACATACAGCACTTGCTATATGTCAGGAACTCTCCTTTTTTTTTTTTTTTTTACATTTTTAAAAATGTTTATTTATTTTTGAGAGAGAGAGAGACTGAATGTGAGTGGGGGAGGGACAGAGAGAGGGGGACACAGAACTCAAAGCGGGCTCCAGGCTCTAAGCTGTCAGCACGGAGCCCGATGCACGGCTCGAACCCACAAACCGTGAGATCATGACTGGAGCCAAAGTCGGAGCTTAGCTGAGTGAGCCACCAGGGTACCCCCAGGAATGTTCCTAAGTGCTTTATATATATTTAGCTCACAACAGTCTTATGAGACAAGTAGGAGTATTGTATCCATTTTAAAGATGAAAAACTGAGGCACAGAGAAGTTAAATAAGTTGTCCAAAGTCACACAGCTAACAAGGAGCACAACTGGCATCTGAATGCAGATCGGCTCCAGATCTGTGCTCTTAACAGCCGAGCGGTTAAGGCGAATGGGAGCATGTGCACCGGTAAAGCCTGCCTCCATCCACGATCTCAGGCAATCCTCCCTGCTCCCTGAACAGGGAAAGTCTTGGGCACAGAGGAAATTGGGCCATTCTTCACAATGAGCAAAATCTACTTCTTGGAGAACTGTCTTGAGTCTCTTCAGAGACCAAACCTGGCAAAGCTCGACCGGTGCTTGCAGAAAAAAATCAAGAGAGTCATGTTTGTTTTTGTAGGGAGGCCAGATAATCTCACCCAACTGTCCGGGTTCTCACTGTTCCGACACCTCAGCGTCCATCAGAGTCCCCGGGGGCTGACTCTGGCAGCAATGGAGGTGCTCAATTAAGCACATCACCCAAATTCATTAGGCACCTACATCACGCCCACACTGTGCAGGGACAAGGGGGCATGATGCATAAAAGAAACAAGATTCTTTATGGTCTCCATTCACAAAAAGTTAGAAGTCTGTTCGGAAAGATCAGACAGATGAGACAACAGATTAAGATGACAAAACAATACCGTTAGGTAACAGTGTGATGTAACACAAAATTGTTCAGTATTGCCAACAAAACAGTGGGAGGTGAATGGAACATGTCACGAATTGTGTGACCTTCATGCCCTAGTTCTTTTTTTTTTTTTTTTCCCTCAAAGTTCTAAGTTTTTTAGGGACATTGTACCCAGCATGGGTAACCTGTCTTTGCTTCTCAGAGAAGAAAATTCCACACAAAGAACATTTTTCACCTAGCAGCTCACACCATGTTCATCAAGATGTGACTCTGTCCTTTCCTATGATTTTTTTCAACAGAGGTGCTAGAGAAGGCAGTTTGACTGTTATCCCTGAAGAATACCTGTCCTAAAGATGTGAACAGAGGGGACTTGAGGCCAAGGGATTAAGTCTGTCGATGCCCTGCCCTCTACTCCTTTCTTGGTGTGCTCTTACCTCCGCAGGGACCTTGGAAAGCTTCCTACTCTGGGAATGTAGGGTGTCCCATCTAGGGCACCATCTTGAATCTTTGGTGGGCTGCAGCCCCTTCCCTTAGCTGGGCGACTTTGGGCAAGCTGCTTAATCTCTTTCGGCTTTTGTTTTTCTCGTCTATAAGATGGATATATAAAAGTCAATGTGAGGAGGAAATGGAACAATTACTGCAGCGTGCTCATCAGAGTGACTGGCACATTACATGTTTTTCAAAGGGGTGTCTTTCTATCATTATCAGCTCTACTGCCCATACCCCCACATCACTATCACCACCACAATCTTCACCGTCATCACTAACGATATCATCGCTATCACTGCCATCATCATCTTCATCTAAGCAGGACCTCCTGTGACTCATTCCTGTAGGATCTTTTTTTTTTTTTTTAAGTTTATCTATTTATTTTGAGAGAGAGAGAGAGAGAGAGAGAGATTGGGAGCAGGGTAGAGGCAGAGAGAGAGAATCCCAAGATGGCTCCATACTGTCAGTGTAGAGCCCGATACGGGACTTGAACTCACGAACTGTAAGATCATGCCCTGAGCCGGGATCAAGAGTCAGAGGCTTAACTGACTGACCACCCGGGTGCCCCATCCTGTAGGACCTTTTTAACTGACTGGCTGGCTACTCTGATAAATATCATGTTCTCCTGATGTGACAGTGGCTGGTCACCCCGCTCAGGTAATATCTCTGCGAGTTTTCAGAGGCAAGCAAGTGACTTGCGGGAAATGAATGCTGACAATTTTAGTCCCTGTGGTCGAGCAGAAAGGGCGTTAGTTTTAGTTGGATGGTCTTTTGGATGTCCCTCGAATCACCCCCTCTGCAGCTATTAGGTCTGTCCCACAGAAAAATTCTCTGAGTTCTTCTCATTTCCCCATGAATAACAGCGGCGACGATGCAAGTGAAGGAGACCTTAGCCCAGTAAAATAATTTCCCTTTTCCCCGTTAATTATAATGTCATGGGAAAGAGAAGATGCTTCATTTCAATTTTAGTCTCTAATAATGGGAGCGCCTGGAGGAGGACAACAGAAATGTTTGAGGTTGGGATTCTGAAGCCTAAAAAGCCGAGTTAATTACCTTCGGCTTCCCAGACAGATTTCTGTGTACACAATTGTGTTTCATCTTTGTGACCCGCGGCTATACTTTGAGGGTTTCTGAAGTAGAGAAATTACTCAGGCTGTGTCCAGAGCCCTGCCCTCATTAAGAGTTGTAAGAAGATGGACATAAATACCACGTGGGACCCCCATAAGAGAAGCCCTTCTCTGGAGAGATGTTTATTTGGCGGTTCACAAGGGTAAAGGGATTCTGAGGGAAATTTTGGCTTGGGTCGGGGCGGGGGGCTCTGCTGAGAAGTTCCACTCTCCAAAGGGGGTGTTCAGTTCCGTTGAATTTCTTCACCAAGTCAACACAGGTTGCAATGTGGAAATGAGCGTGTGGAGACATTTCCGATGTGGTATTTCTTTCTTTCTTTCTTTTTTTGCCTTTGGATAACAACACAGTCAGACCTTTGTGCACAATGCGGATTCTGAAAGGCCGTGGAAGGCAGAGTGGGAGGACCTCGGAGGTATCTCGGGGGAACATTTAGCAGAAACACAGCACGCGCCAACTTGCCTCAAGGCTGAGGAGACTGAGGGCTTCTCTGCCGCGGCCCCTCTTCCTACACGCTCACCCAAAAGGAACTGGAAGGCATCCCCTTGGCTGGTACATGAGGCTTGAGCCATTCATCCACTGAACAAATATTTATTGAGTGTGAGTTAATGCCAAACCTATTCTAGGTGCAGGATACAGCAGAGAACAAAAGTAGGCAAAAATCCCTAGTGATACAAATTTCACTTTTCCTCGGATTGGCTTCACATTGTTATCTTGCTCTCTTTGATTTTATATCTATCTCTATCTATCTATCTATCGGCACCTGTATTTTTTATACATGTATGTATATCTGTAGGTTTTATATGCAGATCTTAAATTTATCAGATTTATATATAATACATAATAAAAATGTAAATATACATATCATTAAGTAAAACAATATATAAATACGCCTTCTTAGATTGTATGTTCCAAGAATTCAAGGGTTGAGCTTATCCAACTATCTTTGTACAGAATCCAGAATATCATCATTCATTACTCTTTCATCCATCCACTCAACACTTACTCTCTGAGCGTCTACTTTGAGGGAGGTGATGGCGATACTGTGATGAACAAGACCTAAAATCTCTCACGCAAATTATAGCGTAATTTAGCAAATATCGAGACGAAGATAGTGAGGCCATGCTTTTTTTGACATTTAATCCAGGCTTACTGATGTACAATTCTTAAATCTTACATCTGAAAAGATTTACCTCATATCTAAAGAATAATGCCATATTAATTGCCAGTTGACACATTTTCAGCAATGATGACTTGGCACGAACCACGTAGAGCCTTTTTTAAAAAAGCTTTTTAAGATAATTTTAGTTTTATAGAAGGGTTGCAGAAAAAACGGACAGAGAACTCCTGGGTACCCTTCACTCAGCTTACCCTGATGTTAAGCCCTTCTATAACCGTGGTACATGGATCCAAACTAAGAAATTAACATTAGTATAATACTATTAACTAGATTATACAGACTTTATTAGAATTTCTCCAGTTTTTCATTGATTTTTTTCTTTTCCAGGATCCAACCCAGGATGCCCTTTTTCATGTAGACATCGTATCTCAGGAAACCTTGGGGACTCATTCATACTGGCATGTAACTGACTGATTCCACTTCAAAGGGTTAAGCCTTTAGAAGGACCATTACTTTTCGATGCAGATGAACACATATATGGTTCTCAGTCCTGGTCATGCATTGGCATCACTTGTGGCACATTTGTGATACAGCTCAGGCCTCACTTAAGCTCCATAACGTCAAAAGCCTCCTCAGGTGTTGCCATGCACAACCAGGGCTGAGACCATTCCTCGTTTAAGCAGAGGTTTTTAGTGTGTGGTCCCTGAATCAGCAGCATGAGCATCGCCTGCAGACTTAGGAATGCAAATTTTGGGGCCTGAATCAGACCTCCTGAATCAGAAAATCTGGGGGTGTGTCCCCACGATCTGTTTTATTAAGTCTGACTCAGATGCATGGTAAGGTTTGAGAACCATTGCCTTGAGCAAAAGGACCGAGGTCTAACCGGTACATTTCAGCCAGGAGTGGAGAACAACAGACGGAGGGCACTGGCTCCCCCGGGAAACACAGTCCATAAATGGTTGTCTGGTCTATGTACACAGAAAGCCGTCTCTGGTTCCTTGTCCGTCGACTGAGGCTGTCTCACATTTGCAGACCATCAGCGGTGTTAGAACCTTTTCTTCCAGGAAGGACAGCTTTGCTTCAAGTGGCAACAGTATACTGGGTAATAGAATTAACTGGCGCTGTTTATGTTGGTGATCATGACTCCCCCCTTCCTTCCTCTTGTGTCCCACAAGCCACAGACCACAAGTGAGGCTGGTGGACAGGGCTGAGGCAGAGAATAAGGTTGTGGTAGGGGAAATAAGTAATTTGATTTCTTAAGCTGAACTGGATTGAATTAGAGGTCAGGGAACTCTTTTTCACAGTACGTTATTTCTTGAATTATAAATTTAATCTCAAAAAACAGTGATCCTAAAGTTTACTTTGAAGGGTAATGTCTTCATGGCCTACAGCACTGTATGTGGGAAAGATGCCTTCAACATTTGGCTGAAATGTGGGGACGTTTCAATGATTCTATTCAACTAGCACTATTCTCGGTACTGGGGTGGTGGACAAGAGGTGCTAGTCAATGAGCAGGAGGGACACTGTCCCTAACCTCAAGATCTACGGGGGGGGGGGGGGAAACAAACATGACTGCCACCGAAGAGGGGACACAGGAAGGATGCTGTGTGCGCATCTGGTACTTTCTCTGATCTGCTCTCTGGGGCTCAGGTAAATCGTCTCTGGGGAAGTGAGGGTTGAACAGGAATCAGCCAGGTGAAGGGACGCAGGGGAAGGAAGAAGAGAGTGGAGAGAAGAACATTCTAGAAAGAGGAAGAGCTCGAGTGAAGGCCTGGAGTCCAGAGAGAGCCTGATGTGAAAGTTTTAAGAGCCGTGAGCTGAATAAACCAGGCCCTGGAGAGCGTAGGCCATGGGATGGAAGGATGAGGTTGGAAAGGCAGTGAGTCCGGATCCCCGAGGGCCTAGGAAGTCCCATGAAGGATTTGGACCAGGGCCTAAAGGCAACTGGAAACCACTGAGGGTTTTAAAGCAGTGGAAGAAGATGACAGATTTGCATGAGAAATAAATCCTGTGGCAACACTTTGGAAAGTGCATTGGCCGGGGGAGGGGGATGAGCCGTAGTATGGGGAGACAGGAGCTGTCTATTGTACAGATGAAACTTATGAATATTTGCTTAGAAAAATATGAAATGGACTAAGAGATTGTGAGATTCAAATGTATTGCCTCTTGTGTTCTTTTTCAGCCCGAGTTTTGTTCTTTGGATGAAGCACACGTGTGGCATCTATCTTCGGCGTGGATATGCATTCGACACGTGGAGTTTCTAGTTAGCGGCGTAAGACAGCTAATACTAAGTGGACACTAGCCTCTTGCAAATCACAATGTAAAACACCGTGCCAGATATCATGGGGATTCCAGGAAGCCTTGGTCCTTGACCACAAGAAACTGATGTTCGAATTACGGAAATAAAAACATACATTTCAATTTTCATCGAAGACTCCATCTGTGTGTTATCAATGATCAAAAAGGGAGGATGGAATCACAGACGCTCTAAGAGGAGCAGTAGTGGAAGCAGTTTTGTGGAAGATGCAGGTCTTGGTCTTTGCACATGGCTTTGAAGGCTCCTGGGGGTGGGTAGAGAGACCAGCTGAGGGAAGACAGTGCAGGTGGCAGAAGTGGGCGTTGTGATTGGATCCACACTTGTGGTTTCAATTTGTCTTGATTTTCAGGGATAGTCGACGGGACCTGAGACATAACAGGAAAGTGCAGTAGCTTTGGGCAAAGAATAAGGCAGTAGTAAATGTTCCCATCTTGAGTAGCGGTCACTTCTCTGCCATCCCTGCTCGAACTGAGGCACACTTGGAAAGGCGTGTGGGGTTGACTGGGGATAGGCCTGGGGAGGGCGGGTGAGGGGCCCTCCATGACTCTACCTGCCACCCCAGAGATCAGCACGCTCTACTTTTCTGGATCTTACCTAGCGCCAAGGCAGTTTAGAAGTTACCTGTAACAGAAGGGGCCGTTTCTAAAGTCACAGCCACCAGAAACCCCAACCCTTTGCTTCTTAATCCTGACACAATCTGCTCTTGTGCAGAGTTCAATTGTACCAAAGGGTCGATTTGGCTCTGCGTTGCCCTCAAGTCCTAGGCGCGAGTTGCCACTCGATGGCCACCTGCCACCACCCTGGGCAGGAAGTAGGGAGGAGGCCGAAGAGCAGAGGGGCCGAAACCAGACCCTGTGGCAGCAGAGGCAGGTTGTGGCCAGGCTGAGAGCAGACAGGTCTGCCTCCGGGAGATAGCTGTACCGTCCTGTGGCCCAGGGGGAGGGTCCGTGCAGAGGGTCAGGGTGGTGCAGGGAACGTGTCTCAGAGTCTGGCCGGAAGACATCGGTCTGCAAGGTGAGTTCAAGGGGGAACGTCACGGGGCAGAACATTTCCAACCGTGTGTGTTCTCCGGAGATGGCTTGTGGACTGCTTGACCGAGGGCCAGGGCAGCCAAAGGGGTGGGAGACTCCAAAGAGCCGACGACCTCACTCTGTTTTCACCGGAGTTAGTCCTCTTCTTTCTGTTTTAGACTTTGGGGGATCTGTTTAATAATTGAGATGAAAAAGAAAAGAATTCTGATGACAGAAATCAGTTGAAAACCTTTGTCGGTCCAATGGCCTTCCCACAACATTCTGTTTCGGTCCCTGTTTGGAGGAATGTCCTCAATACAGGGAAGGCACTTGTTGAGCCCCCCCCCCTCCGTGGGGGCGCACCAGGGTGGAAGCCCTGAGCCCCGAGGATCTGCTCGGCGTGTGCAGACCAGCCAAGGCTCTGCTGGGGTCTCTGGAGGCAGGGCCGGGGAGCAAGAGCCAGAGAGCTGCCAGCGGGAGGAACAATGGGCTAGTGTGAGCGCCGCCCGAGGGGCTCAGCAGAGGGGACAGTCCACCGGCGCTGCGGAGGCGTGTTTGTCCAGGCAGGAAGCCACCAGGCACACTGAGCCAGGCTCCCCTGGCACATCTGATGCCACCTGCAGTGGAGCCCCGGGCACCTTGAAGAAGGCAGGAGCGGTTGCTGGCCAGCCCCCCTGGCCAGCCACGTTTCTCACTTCCTGCTTGCGTTTGAGGACGGTCCCCCTCCCCGCCCCTGCTCCGTAAAAGGATTCCCTGTTGTGTCCAGGTTGCTCAGCCTTTTCCCCGTAGCCGTCTCATGGCTCACCATCTGGGAGATGTTCCCTGAGCCAGGGAACTAAGATCTAATGCAATCGCTTCTAAGAGGGAAGGGTCTGATGGGGACAGGACACCTCGTAGGCTCTCATCAGCATCTGTGAAATGAGTGATTCTATGAGCGTGCTAGTGTGTTACTATCCCGCTGTGTTAAGACTGTTGGGCCGACACGGGTATAACTATATCATGGTGGGTGGGAGTAATTGTATCACAAGGAGAGACACCGTGCCTGGTGTCAGTCACCTGGCGAGGAGGTCTGCTCAGACCAGGCACGGGCTGTGCACAAACATCTGGAGAGGGAGTCAGGGCGGGCTCACATGGAGATAAACAGTAGCAGTGAGGGGGCAGCGTCGATGAGCCCCACGGTGGCATTAACTTGAACATGACATGTGGAAAAGGCAGGACCATGAGCCACTGGAATAAGCTGGTTGTGGCACTTGGTCGGCTTGGCTTCTTCACCAAGCCTGGCGTCCTTGGGGCTCATTCCCACTGTGGGCTCTCTCGCCCAGTGGTTAGTAATGCAATGGCCAACCTTCACGGGGCATCCACGGTTACTGGCATTGTGGTGTGGCTTTTCATGCAGTGTTCAATTTGATCCTCAATAGCCTGGGAAGGAAGTATTACCTGTATTTTACAGACAAGGAAATTGAGGGATAGAGTGTTCACTGACCTGTTTAAGATTACAGTTTTAAGTGGTAGAACCAGAATTTGAACCCTGGATCTATCTAATTCCAGAGATCAAATTCTTAACTGCTTTTTGCCGTGGAGTCCTCTGGACAATATCGGCCGATCTTCTGTGCTGAGGGTTACTAAGGGGGCGTGTTCAGTTTAAGCTTGGAGGGAACTCTTTGAGAGGTGGGAGAGCTCCCAGGGAGGACACGGTTGCAGTGTATGGTGGGTCTTGCGGTAGGGGCCATGACACTTGCTCACTCACCCTTCCTTCCCAGAGTGTTTCCTTCCCATGCTACACTTTAGACACTCTGTTCTTTCTTTAGATTTGGGAGCCATCCCCCATGACTTCTTTCTGCAACCTCTGCCCAGTGGTCCTTCCATCTTTGGCTAATGAGAAAATTCTCTTAGGGGTCAGGGGGTGCAACTGAAACTTAGAACTAGAGTAAATCTCCAAATATACAGTTCTCTGGGTGGCCAGCATCCACACTCAGTTACTGCCTGGTTTCAGCGTGCGCTTCTCAGGCATTCACGGGGACTGAGAGCCAGAGTCACCTGCCAGTGCTGCCTGAGGGTATTCAGAGGGCTGGACAGGGGCAGGTGCTCAAATGTTTGACGTCTGCCATTTGCTCTGGCCGATCTAATCAGTCCAAGCTGTCATCACATCCTCTGACAGGTGAGAGCAGAGGGCTACCTAGATTACATGCTGTGACTCACCATCATTTACAAACTGATTTAGCAACCTGGTTCCTCGACCCAGAGAAATAGCAGGGAGCTCCGTGATCATCCAAGTGGACTTGGAGGAGGCCTTGAAGTGATCTACATAGGATCAGCCCACAGTGATCTCCCTGTTCTTCCAGCAATCTTTGTACTCATTGATATGCATGTTTGTGAATCTAGGTGACTGTATCATGTAATCTAACACACTCTGTTACATGTCCTCATGCCCCTCTGTGGTCTAGGCAAGACCACACGACTCGTCTTGGGGCCTCGGGCGCGAGCCCCGCCACAGCATTGTAAGAGTCATAGCTATCGCTTTTAGAGGCTTACTATCTGCCAGACACTTGCAGTGTTTTTCACATACTAACTAATCTAATCCTCCCCCCAAAATTTAAAATACTCGCACCCAGAGAAGATAACTTGCCCAAGATGTGTTGGCTATTCAAGACTCAAGATGCAAAACTTTTAACAGCATGAGCCTGAGTCTATTGTGAGCCACTGTACCCCCCAGTCAGCATCCTGAGTAAAGTGACCGCAGTTGAATTTGATGCTTAGTGACCGCAGTTGAATTTGATGGGCTACAGAGCTTGCTCTCCAACTTCAGGCGTGGCCACTGTTGTTTGAAAAAGAATAAATGACTGGCAATCAACCCATCCAGGAGACTTTACTGAGCATATACTCTACAACTGGTGTTGTGTCAAATTTTCTGGATACAAAAGGAACCCGAGATGCTTCCTTAAGGAACTGGCTCTTCTTGGACCAGAAGAGGCGATTTGCCAAGGCTTCTGCATTCCACAGCTTGGTGTCGTCAATGTGTCTGGCAATCTACACTCAAGCTGAGATGGATCTGGGACTTAGCAATCTGTCTGTAACTTGCTCTAAGGTTTGTGCTCTTGCCTGTGAAGGCCGCCTCCCTGGTGCGAAATGCTCACCTTGTTGCAGATATAGAAGTGGTCCGAGTTGCAGCTGAGGCTGAACAAGAGGGAACGCAACAAGGCTATTTGGGTCTTACTGGACTTTCCGTTTCTGGGCGTGGCATCCATACCCTGGTAAAATCCTTGTAGGCATCTGTGAAAGAGTGGAAAGCCCACCAGAGCCCTCGCCCCACCTCCTGCCATATGACTGAGCTTGGACCTCCTTGAACTCAGTGTCTACCTTGCCACGGTGAGGGAGTGGTTCGTGCTCAGTTGATGCTCAGTTGATGTTTGTTGAGTGTGCTGAGTGTAGAGTATCTGGGTTTAACATCACTGATGGTTTTTATCTGTATCCTTAGCTGGGTTCTTAGAAATGCTTTTCTGCATGTGCATATTTCTATGGAAACACAAGATAATTATTTGGGAGATGCTTTCTGACCCACTGTTTTCCTTGTTCTGGTGTGAGGACATTGGTGCTGGCTGTCCCTCTTCCACCTCCCCCACCTCCCTCCACCCCCAACCCCCCCCATTAGAATATAAGTTCTGTGAAGTCGGGGACTTTCCTTTCCTTGTTCACTAATATATCCTCAGTGCCAAATACAGCCTGGATAATAGTAGAATGACCGTCAACGACTCTTTGCTGAATGAATGGAGAGGTGAATGATTGATTGTTTGGAAACTAACTCTCTCGTGGTGAGGTAGTGTTACATGGTGATAGAGCCGTTCTCATCCCAAGAAGAAACGTGTAACTATACGTGGTGATGGATGTTAACAAGACTTTTTTGCAGTATATACTTGTGTCATTGTGTTGTACATGGGAAATGAATAGGTCAAGTCTACCTCAGTTAAAAAAAAAAAAAAAAAAAGAGCTGTGGAATCCAAGTGTCCAGGTGGGATCCCTGGCTCTCCTTATGAGCTGTGTGTTTTAGCCAAGTTTCTTAACCTCATTCTGTCTGTTTTCTCACCTGTAAAATGAGGCTAGTACTTCAAAGCATTGTTATGAGGATTAAATGAAATAATATGTGCAGAGTATTGAGAAGAGTTCCTGGCATATAGTAAATGTCCATAAATCTCGGCTGTCATTGGCTTTGCAAACTGGAAGGTACACAGGGAGCTCCTGGAGCTGTTTGATCTCTGGCCCCTCCCCTCGCTTTTATTTTATTTTTTCATGGTGTGACTGTGCCCATTTGTGGAACACATTAACTAAGAAAGATTTTTTTAAATATACTCATGCCAATCAATTTCTATTTATTGTGTGCCTATTACATTTCTAACCCTGTTTGTGTTTTCACTTTCCATATTTGCTCCCACAGGTAATGGCAGAGATATTGGGCTCAAGTCAAAAGCTTCCATATTATTTAAAATATTTCATATTAAAAAGAATAATGATGGCCACCATTTATAGATTCTTATTATATGCTGGGCATCATATACTTTGGTGGCTAAGTGCTTGCCCAGGCCAGGGTCAATGACGTGTAGGTACTGACTGTCAGTATCTGACTTTGCCTCTGGGTTCACTGAGCACACGCTTAGTTTACTTGGTTCACTAGTCTCTCCCCGGTGGTACTGGGCCACACGTATGCCACACACTTACTGCCTGATTGAATTAACAGCTCTGTCTTTGGAGGCGGATCTTTCTTCCCCTTGGACGTTTAGGATGTCTACAATTCTGAGTCACCCCTCTCCCTCTTTCTCATCCTTTTCCTCTTTTTCTTCTTTCTCCACTTGCATTTCTATTTCTGTCTCCTTTTCGACTTCTCCATCTCTTCATTCATTCATTCGAGTTGCTCTCCCGCCAAACTACAGCCGCCCGCCTGGCAGTTCCCCGTGTGACCAACAGCTGCCCGGGAGCACGGCATGCATGCAAATAGACTTGTCAGGGCTTGTCTGCAGCCTTTTCCCTTTTGTAGTAAACCAGACCTTCGATTCACAGGGAAATAGGCCTTAGCTTTACCGTAGTTCCGATTTCCACAGTGTTTGGGCACAAATCATGAACTGTACACCTGGTAAAAATCCTGAGTCACCAGAGGGCTTGGTGTTGCAGGAAGAGGATCTTGGAGGAGATCCTTTGTTGCATTTTGGAAGGAAGGATGACTGGCAAACATCACTGGACAAACTCCCCTCCCCTTACTCTTCTGAACCTTCAGCTTAGGGGAACAGAGGCCGAGGGCATCCCTGATGTCCGTTGTTTGGGGGGGCTCTGGTCACTTGGGGGACCTTTCGACACTGAACAGAAAAGCAGTGAGACTGAGTGGTCTGAGTCATGGGCATGCCAAGTGGGTGCCAGGTCACAGAGTCACCTGACCACTACTCCTTGGTGGGGCCAAGCTCCCCTCCGTGCGTGGGAAATGATGCTTATTTGCTTCCCTAGACAAAGGATCATCCATGCTACACTTCAGGTGGAGACTTTTGTTTTCCTTCTTAATCAGGGCTTTCTAGGGGCATTCCAATGAATAAGAGTTTGAAAGAGGATAAAAAGGAAAGGAGATCTTGAGAAAGAAGACAGAACTAGTTTTTTGGTTTTAATTTTAATGATGAATGTGATTCATACTAACCGATTAAGAGAAACAGTGTGACTATCTCAGTAGGGACAGGAAAAGAATAGGACAGAACACAATACCCTATGATCATGTACGCTCTCACTCTACCAGAATAGAAGGGAACTTCCATAATTTGGTAAATGGAATCTTTAATAAAGCCTACCGCTAAGAGCACACTTAATGGTAGAGATCTAGAAGTTGATAAGGCTGCTCTCTGTCACCACACTCAAGTGGGAGATGCTTGCTTGAAATTTGGCCCAGGAGGGTGAGGGGAGAAGGTGACCCATAAGAGATACTCTTGGAGTGCCTTGAGCTGCAGATGGCCAAGGTCACCAGTCAGAGGCAACAACCATCCCAGGCAGGACCCCTTGCACATTTGCGAAGTCCAGCCAATTACAATCCTCCCTGGAATCAGGTCAGTCATATGGGCTCTGCCTGGACAGGGGAGTGAGGGCAAAGGATGGTCCTGAGCCTCAGGAAGGACTAGTTTTTGATTGCCTAGGTTAGTGTTTCTTAAACCCCAAAGTAATGTCATCTGATTTTTTTTTAACTTTTTTTTTTTTTTAATTTATTTTTGAGACAGAGAGAGACAGAGCATGAACGGGGGAGGGGCAGAGAGAGAGGGAGACACAGAATCGGAAGCAGGCTCCAGGCTCTGAGCCATCAGCCCAGAGCCCGACACGGGGCTCGAACTCACGGACCTTGAGATCGTGACCTGAGCTGAAGTCGGACGCTTAACCAACTGAGCCACCCAGGCGCCCCATCTGATTTTTTTTTTAAGATAAAAAACAGCCAATAGAGTCATAGGCAGCTCCCAGACCTACTGAACCAGGTTCTCTAAGGGTGGGACTCAAGAACATTTCTTTATAACAATTATCCTGCATAATTAGGATGTGAACCATTCTTTAGGAATTCTTGTAGGACTTTTCATTTAAAAAAAAAATCAGGTGTTTCATATCAGTGATAAGTACTTGAGCACAGGGCCTGAGTCTTCCTCATGCGAAATCCCTAATGTCTAGCATAATTTCCAGCACAGAGTTAGTGCTCAAAAAACATTTGTAGAGGGGAGCCTAGGTGGCTCAGCCAGTTAATTGCCTGACTCGGTTTGGGCTCAGGCTGTGATCTCATGGTTTGTGAGATGGAATCTCACTGACAGCACGGAGCCTGCTTGGGATTTTCTCTCTCTTCTCTCTCTCAAACTAAATAAATAAACCTTAAAAAAAAAAAAAGCATTTGTAGAAGTATGAGGGAAGCTGTTTCTCAAAGGTGGCCATCAACTGTGTAGACTGTGGGGGAGGTAATGTTAGTGACATGGAGGTTAAACTATCAAATTAAACTTATTATTCAGTGTGAGATGCCAAGGAATGGTAGAGCACGAAAAAAAAAAGTCCCTTTGCCTTGAAAGGACCACATGTGGGTAGAATAGCCTGGAGACTTTTTCTTGTGCAAAGGCTGGTTTTTTTTTGTTTTTGTTTTTTTTTTAATTTTTTTTTCAACGTTTTTTATTTATTTTTGGGACAGAGAGAGACAGAGCATGAACGGGGGAGGGGCAGAGAGAGAGGGAGACACAGAATCGGAAACAGGCTCCAGGCTCCAAGCCATCAGCCCAGAGCCTGACGCGGGGCTCGAACTCAGGGACCGTGAGATCGTGACCTGGCTGAAGTCGGACACTCAACCGACTGCGCCACCCAGGCGCCCCGCAAAGGCTGGTTTTTTAAAGCTCCAGGGTAACAGGTGAATCAAAGGTAATAACCACTAAGTTTTATTGACTATCTTCCAGGATTATTTATGGCAGTCTTGAGCCGTAGATAATAATTAAAGTCACCTTTAAATTCTAGGAACCATCTGTTTAGCATCAAGGGGCATTCAGGAGAGCCATAAAAAGAGGGGGGCATCCTCCAGCTTGTTCCAAAGGCCAGGCTGCTACGTACAATAGCTTCTGAATACTGGCACCCATCCAGGCCACTCTGCCCTGGGTCTATGCAATCAGAATGAGTGTGCTTTCCTTTTTTAATTGTACCTAGTCATAACATCTAATTATTTAAGGCATAATAAAGCTGGAAATCCCAGCCATTAATGCTACTCCCAAATAAGAGCCTGCCATATGCAGCTGTCAGCCAGATGCGCAGATGATGGCTGGGAACCGGGGATGACAAGACGTGGTCAGAATCCCACTGCTTCTTTGGCAAAGGTAGCGGACCTGCTCTTCTCTTGGAAAGGTACAAACTGTTCAAGCTTGAAGGGGCCCTGGTGTGCATGAGTTTTGAGAACAAAAACATGAAAGGGAATTCAGTTATGGAGTCTCTTGATCAGAATGAAACAATGAAAATTAGTAGATGTAGAATACTCTACCCTAGGCTATTGCATTCAATCATTGCAATAACAACAGTTATCCTTACTATTACTGTTATTATTATCTTGATCTGGAAGAGGAGGACACTAGAGCTAGGAGAGTTGCAACAACTTACCCAAGGCCACCCTGCTAAAAGTACAGTTAGATTCCACACCAAGCTCTCTGACTCTACATTAAATATTCTCTTCACTATGCTCTGCTGTCTTGCCTGGAGGCAAATTCGATGGAAGACTGAAATGGTATTTATTTGCAGGAGAAATGAGAAATGGGCTTGGCTGACTCTGTGTGTAAAGGAAATATGGGAGATTGCCTGTAGGTAGCAATGAAGTTTGATACTATGCCCACGGATTTCCCATATCACTTGGGGCTCATTAGTGTTTTAGCTGGACTTAGGCAATGTATTTTCATGTATTTAAAAATTTGATATCATAGTATTTCTCCAAAATAAATAGTAGTTCTTAACCTTGGAATTCTTATGAACTCTACAGACTGTCTCCCAAGGAAAATGTATATAAGCACACACACACACACAGGACCCCTCTTTAAAATCACTGGGTCCTCCCTTTGTCTCTCACCCCACCCCTCAGGTTAAGAAATCTTTCTCTAGGGGTGCCTGGGTGACTCAGTCAGTTAAGCATCCAACTTTGGCTCAGGTCATGATCTCTCATGTCATGATCTCACGGTTCATGAGTTTGAGTCCCGCATTGGGCTCTGTGCCTGGAGCTCAGAGCCTGGAGTCTGCTTCGGATTCTGTGTCTCCCTGTCTCTCTACCCTTCCTCCACTTGCACTCTGTCTCTCTCTCTCTCTCTCTCTCTTTCAAAAATAAATAAACAGTAAAAAAAGAGAGAGAGAGAAAGAAATCTTTCTCTAGATATGACTTTACAAATTGCTCTGATTTTCTGGGCCACAGACAATCTTTCTAGTTTAGGGGTTGCTCTAGTCTGTCCGTATCTGCATTGATGATTCATTCATTGGAAGGTCATATGGATTTTCTGTCTATCCAACACCAAATATCTGGCTATACGATGTTGACAATTTCTGCTTTGTTCATTGTTTGCTTGCATCTAGTTTTGCTGTTAAGAAGTATAGTATTGGGGCGCCTGGGTGGCTCAGTCGGTTAAGCGTCCGACTTCAGCTCAGGTCACGATTTCACAGTCTGTGAGTTCAAGCCCCGTGTCGGGCTCTGTGCTGACAGCTCAGAGCCTGGAGCCTGCTTCAGATTCTGTGTCTCCCTCTTTCTCTACCCCTTCCCGCTCATGCTCTGTCTCTCTCTGTCTCAAAAATAAATAAATAAAAACATTAAAAAAAAAAAAAGAAGTATAGTGTTAATATGATTCTTGTTCCTCAGCTGTTAATATACTCTTTTTCTCCACAGGTTTTTAGAATTTCCTCTTTGTATGAGTTGTTTTTAAACTTCACAATAATGTGTCCAGGTGTTAGTTTTTCTTTACCCCTACAGTTTGACTATCACTCTTTCAATATTAGATCTTTCATATATATATTAATATAAATATATATTAATTATTATTTATATAATATATGATATATTATATTGTATACATAATTATTAATATATATAAATCATATATATTAATATATATAAATCATATATATTAATATATATTAATTTTAGGGATTTGTCTTCATCATATCCAAAACAAGGATGAGACATGAATTACCACTATCACCATTGCTATTATCATGGTACTCTCTAACACTATAAAAAAGGGAATAAGAAATGTAAAGATTGGAAGGGGAAAGAGAAAACTGCTACAGTTAACAGGAGAGATGATCATCTACCTAGAGAGACCATCGTAATCAACAGACAAACTATTAGAACCAATAAGAGAGTTTAGCAAGATGTAAGAAAAACTCACAAGTATTATTAGAATTTTTCAATAACATCAACAGCCAACTCAAAAATACAATAAAAAGTAAGATGCTGTTCACAATGTCAACAGGAACTATGAAGCAAATAAAAATTACCTTATGCGGTGTCTGGGTGACTCAGTCAGTTAAGCGTCCGACTTCGGCTCAGGTCATGATCTCGCAGTCCGTGAGTTCGAGCCCCACGTCGGGCTCTGTGCTGACAGCTCAGAGCCTGGAGCCTGCTTCACATTCTGTGTCTCCCTCTCTCTCTGCTCTTTCCCTGCTCATGCTCTGTCTCTCTCTGTCTCAAAAATAAATAAGCATTAAAAAAAATTTAATAAAAAAAAGAATTACCTTAGCTCAGAATACATCAGACTTCTATGGAGACAATTTTTAATTTCTAGTAATAAAGAACATGGAATATGATCTCAGTAGATGGGGAGCTATCCCATGCTTAGCAGGGCCAAATTAATCTTATAATGGTATCAGTCCTTCTTAAAGGTATCTATAAAATTCAACGAGAAGGCAATAAAAATTCCAGTTGCATTTTTTTTGGAGGAGCTTGAAAAGCTTGTTCTAGAGTTTTAAGATGTACTATAATAAATATTAGAGAAAACTTTCAAGTATTAGTACAAGAACAGACAAGGAGACCAATGAAATACAATAGAATTCAAAGACAGGCCCATGTATATAAATTAGGTGTAGTCTAAAAACCATGAGTGACGTTAACAGATGCCAGGTTAAGAGAAGAAATCTATATTGAGCAAAACTGATCATATCTAGAATTTTATGTATAGAGTATACAAAGTACCCTAATCAATAGGAAAATGACAGCAACCCTATTAGAGACATTAGCAAAAGAAAAAGTCATTTTAGAGAAGAGGAAATCCAGAAGGTTAAGAGGCATAGGAAGAGATGCTCGAATGCATTAGTGCTAGTAACGTAAAACAAAAGCGTAATGAACCATCACTGCATCTATTAGGTTGGCAAAACTTGGAAAGCTGGCTGGTACCAAGTTTGGCGGTGAAATGGAAATACGTGAAGCCTTGTGAACTGGTGGTGGGAGTCCTGGAGAGCAATCTGGCTGTATCTGTTCCACTTAAATATATGCATATTCTCTGAGGTAGTAATTCTACCTCTGGGCATATAACCCATAAAAGGATATATAGCTGTAAAAGGATGCATCAAAATATTCATTGATGCTTTGATTGTGGAGGGAGAATTCGGAGGCAATCTGGTTAAGTAAAACAGTGTTTGCATTCCATGGGCTCCTTTCAAGACATTGCAAGAGACGGAGGGAATGTCTACATAGCAATGTGGTTGGATACAACATAGTGCTGAGTTACAAACTAAGGGACAGGGTAAGCACTATAAGACAATACCACTTACATAAATTAAAAATGCATGCATGCCCAGGGCTCCTGGGTGGCTCAGCCGGCTGAGCGTACGACTTCAGCTCAGGTCACCATCTCACAGCTGGTGAGTTCAAGCCCCGCGTTGGGCTCTGTGCTGACAGCTCACAGCCTGGAGCCTGCTTCGGATTCTGTGTCTCCCTCGCTCTCTGCCCCTCCCCCACTCGTGCCATGTCTCTGTCTGTCAAAAATAAATAAACATTAAAAAAAATTTTTAAAAATGCATGCATGCCAAACAGTATACATCTTGTAAGAACAGGCACAAATATCCGCAAATAAAAGGCTTGACATCAACCAGATGAAAATAGCTGCTTTGACTGGTATGTGATGGAGGTGAGTGGGGACGAGAAAAAGAATAGACGTGGCAGATGTGGATGGGGATGAATGAATGAAAGAATGAGTGAATGAATGAATAAGTAAGAGAGGGACTTTCATGGACCCATGATGATAAAGTGCCATGGCTGAAAAAGATCATGAAGGCCCAAATGGAAAGGGGAAAACAAGGCCTAGTCTAGATGATGGCACATAGTGAGAATTTAGTAAATACTCGTTCACTTGAAGGAAGGAATGAAATCTGTGGTAAATCCTGTTTTGCAAAGCCAGAATTCTTTTGCAGTATGGATCAGAGTTCTTTACTGAATTATTTTGGGAGTTTTGATTTCAATATAGGAAAGTTTAAAAAAAAAATGTGAGCATGCCCAAATTTGAGACATCTAGAGGCATTAAGGGAATTTTTTCTTTTCCTCGACTTCTTGAAGTGTTGTAAACATGGACACCTCCTTCTGTTCTTTTGAACGACGCCATGAAGTTTCACTTTGGATTCTTAGCCGCAGAGAATGTCTTCCCAGCAAATATTTGACATTTTGATCAAGTCTTGGTTCCCTTGTATGTGGTCATTGATATCCAGAGTCTTTTCTGGAAGCACTGAGCTGGAATCTACTTCCTGAGCTTCAAGGCTATCAGAGACTACTGGGCTTATAGCTGGGCATGACAGTGGGCTAATCGACGGACATCCTTTTTTATCTGCTATTGTATAAGATCTGACTTGCCAGAACACCTCTAGATTTGTGTTCTCCCTTCTTTCCAGAGGATAGAGGAATTATCTCAGAGCTTCCATCAACCTGTTCTAGGTTTTAAACATGGCTGACATTTGGCTTTCACTGATTTCAACTTCACGAATATCTGTCAGTGTGATTATTTAAAGCTCTGGCTCCAGTAAGATGAACTTGAGTCTGATGGTCAGCCTATTGCCTAATCCCCCTGTGACTCTGGGCAAATTAAATTTCCTGAGCATTTGTTTCTCTGAAAAATATAGATAAAAGTTTCCCCAGAGTTGTGGAAACTCCACTAGATAATGTCGTTAGGGCTACCATAGAGCTTGGAGCCTCGTAAGTAGTTGTTATTATGATTTGCTTCATGAAACTCATCATGCTAGGCCTGTGAGGAGAGACCAAGATACGTAAGAAAAAGTTCTTAACTTCGTGGAACTTGGAGAAACAGGACAAAATGCAGAACGATGTGAGACAGGACAAGTGAGGTCACATATCTTCCCTAAGAACCCTGGGGGACATTCAGAGAACTGCTTCATAATTTTATAAACAAGGAAAACTTAGACTCAGTGTTACGTGACTTGGTGGAGAGGACGCAGGGAGTGGCACAGCCTCCCCGGGAACCCACCTCTCCCATGACTGAGCTGGGCCGGATGGATGTGCCTCTGTTTCCAGTGGACAAAGTTGTGTCAGATGGCTCTGAGGTAGCATAGGGGGCAAGGCCCCAGACCTGCCCTGGGGGACCTTCATCAGAGGGTCTTAATCCCAAAACCTGGGTCACGGGGGCCTGAGCATGTGAATTCAGATACAGAGAGGCGGGAGGCTCCCAACCTGGGAGGGAGTCCGTGGCCTGCTACTTGTACGCTCTCAGGTGGTGAGCCTCGTGACTTTTCTTTTGAGAAGCTTCATGCTAACAGGTGGGTGGGTACTAGGAAAGAGGCCCCGCTCATATTGTACCTGCACGTTCCCTTTCAGTTACCAGCTCTGGTTAAACAGCATGGGTGTCCTCTCCTCTCTTCCCTGAGCGAGTTGGCCTTTTTCTCCACGGGCATACGGACCACGGGAACCAGCGTCTCCCGTATTTAAGCATGATTAGGCCTCGCCATTTTGGTCATGGCCGGGGGGCAAGGGAGGGGCTGTTGTGTTTCAAAATGGAATAAACAGAAAAGCAGTATTAAAAGAATGAAGAGGTTGTTTAGTGAGGCTTGAAGAGACTACAGGTGTTTCCTCCTGTGTTGAGAACCAGCGGCCCCTGGGAATTGCATTTCCCGTTGAGCAGGGCCCATGGCGGACTGAGTCCTGCTAACATGCCTGTGGCGTAGAAGCCTGAAGGGGTGCCGCAGAAAACCCAGGGTTTTCCAGGGGTCTTTTGGGCTCCTCGTGGGTGTGGAGAGGTCCAGGACTGACACACATGCTCGCTCAGCTCGCACGCACAGACATTTTCACGCTCATCGTGCACCGCACCACACTCTGATGACCCCGGTCATCAGGACGCGGCCTTCTGTGCTGTGTTGTTGTTCAGATCCAGCTGGCTGGCTCTGCGGGTCTGTGGCCGGTGGGCCTCCGAGGGAGCGCACAGTGGGGTGACGGGCAGCCCTGCTACAGAAAAAGCGCCCGGGTACCTGAGGTGGGAGGATGTGACGACGCTGTGCCCCCGCGCAGCGGGGACTCGGGCCTTTAAAAAGCCGAGGAAACAGCCTCTGAGCAGGCGGTGGCTACACTGGAGGAGAGCACACCCAGGTCTCACGTGAAAGCAGCCAAACTGTCTGCTTCAAAGAGAAAAGGCAACATCCTGTCACAGGCCATGCTCTGGCAGAAACGTAAGTGGTTTGACCGTGGCTGTCAGAGCCGTGCAAGCACGGGCAGGGGCCGGGGCTTCACCGGCGAGCCCACCCGGGGACGGGGGAGGGGGTGGTGGCGATGGAGGCACCGGGGGTGCCCGACCCCAGCCAGGGGGGCGCAGGGGCCAGGTGGGCGACGAGCCCGGTGGAGAAAGCGACCTGGCAGAGGTGATGCTGATTTTCCAGGCTGGAGGGGAACGAACTAGTGTTCCAAGGTGGGACAGCTCATCGTGTCTCCGCTGCGAGGCATGAATCACTGTGGTGAGGAAAGGGCAGTTCATGATTCACACAACAGAAAAGCCAACTGTGACATTGGTTTGGGGCCGAGAGGGGAAGGCCGTGGGGTCCTTCACATGATTGGCTTTGTTTTTCATCCACGGCTGCCCTGTGGCCTGGGGTTCAATTCCTCGGGCCTGTTGCTGTCTGAGTGACTTAGGTTTCTGCCGAAGGCATGATTTGTTTGCGTGCGTGCCCTGGGACAATGTGGAAACTTGGCTTTGGTCAGGCGTGCCTCCACTCGCTCCGCTGTCCTGCCTAAGTCACTCTTCTCCGCGCCTTGGTGGCGAGGCCCGTGTGTCCCAGTGCAAGAGGGCAGAGGGTTTATCTTTAACCTTAATGTTTATCCCTGGGGTCGGATGGAACAACTGTGAACTTTACTTTCCATTATGTGGGATCAAACAGAGACTCCTGTTATTAATAATGGAAATCATACAGAGATTATCTACAACATTCCTTTCTTGAAATAACAAAGTCAACTCAACAGCCTCATGAGACTTGAACCTTACCGGGGCTCAGTTCTGTGCTACCTCAAGAGAGAAATATTACCAAAAAAAAAAAAAAAAAAAAAAATCACTCTGTCTTTTCCAAGGTGCTTGGGTCTTTACAATGCCTTTTAACAAATTCATGTACACCCTACTGCAAGCAAACTTCATATAAGAGAATCTAGATTTACAGAAGATGATACATTGGGGAGTCTTTGTTTATTTTACACAAAGATATTCTCCTGGAGGCCTTGTAGTTCTGAAAATACACCTTCATCGATGAAAACGTAACTTAGAGTCCTTTATCGCCAACTCACTGTTCTCCTTTGTTACTTGTGTAAATTCTCTGGAATTGAACTTGTTAATGTATAATTTGGAGGAGTGATTTCAAAATCTCTCAGACTGCGAGCTCTCATCGTTGATACTAGCAAGATGCATTTTTTTTTTTTTTTTTTTTTTTTTTTTAATGAAAAGAGATGAACTTCCATTTGGGCTTGAGAGCTATGGAATCCTTCCATAGCAATTAGAGGTATGCTGATATGGGTGGTGTGCACAGTTACGTGAAGCAAGACCCTGACCTGCAGAGGTAACGGCAGCCGGCCCCACGGGACAGCTATGCAGCCAAGGCAGGCATTATTGTCTTTACTGGAAGCGCTGAGCGTCCATGAGCCCTTACGCTTAGAGCTGAATTGGTGGATTTTATATGAGCCCTTGGGGGACTTCTGCCTTGGTTCCTACCTATTCAGAGTAAGTCATTTTCCTTTTCTTTCTTTCTTTCTTTCTTTCTTTCTTTCTTTCTTTCTTTCTTTCTTTCTTCTTTCTTTCCTTCTGTCTAAAGTTTTAGGTTTCTCATATGTAAAATGGGGTAAAAATACTACCTATTCCTCAGAGCTACCCTTACCTTGGTGAGCTGAGATGCCACCATATTGTTGATCGCTGTCGTTTGCCTTCAGTGTCTGGGATACGGGTTGCTTTCCTGCGTTCATGAGCCGCCATATTCCCCCTTTTTGGTTATACACTGCATTTTTTCCTTCTCTAATTCCTCCTGCGATATAAGCAGTGTTTTGTTTGTTTGTTTGTTTTGCTTTTTAAGGGGATGCTGGAGGCACGTTTCTTGCTGATACCCAGAGGTCGGTCAGGTCCAGCAAAGCCGCATCCTTAGGGAGACTGTATTGTAAACTCCTCAGTGGAATAACCGGAGTGAATGGTGTTACAGGTTCGGATGCATACAATCCAAATTATCTTTACTTGCCCTTTGGCACCTTAAAGGAAATTAAGAAAGGCCCTGGGCACCGGACCCCTTACTCTGGATTCAAGTAAAACCTTCCTCCAGGACACTGAGGGGTCATAGGTGACTAGACTCTGTGGGGAAACCAGTAAAAACAGGGCAGCATTGTCAGCCCACTTAGAATCACCTGATGGAAGGGCAGAGTTTGAAATCAGACACCAAGAGTGCTGAAAAGGCACTTTCTTTTTTCAGAAAACACCCTCGGGCCATGATCTGAAATGACTGTACTAGGGGGTTCTGGAAAGGGTTAAGAAAACATCCACTTTGTAAATGTTGCCTCCTCCCTGCCTGGCCCATGATCCCTGTTTGTGAACGAAATGTGAACGCAGACTCTGGTTCAGATCAGCTCGGAAATGCTGACACACAGAAGTGGAAATCTTCGGGCCTCATCCATGGATCTGAGCTTTGCTTGACTGGCCGGTTAGATAAAGAAGTCACGGCACCTGCAGATTCCCTTCTGGGCTCTGCACTTCGTCCTACAGGTCCCGAGTGGATATGAATTCACATCCACCCCAATGAGAGGTCCTTGTTAAGGCCAACTGGCTACAGTGCAGTAGAAACAGCAGAAGCGATGGGGTGAGGCAGGTCTGGGTTTGAAAGTTGGCTCGGCAGCTTAATTATTCAACCTTCTCAGGTTCTTAAAAATCTGGAAAATGGGAATTTTAATGCCTGCCTTACAAGGCTTCTGTCAGAGCTAAAGTAGGGAATGTACATAGTGTTATCAAGTCTCCTGAGCGTGGTGAGAGAGAGTATGTGCTGTCCTGTGATATCTCCCTTGTGTCCATCTGGAAGGATCAGGGTTATGCTAAATTCCTTCCTGTCTCTCCTTTTCCACAATTTGATTAGAAGAGTTAAAAAGACATCATCAAAATATTCTTGAGTGACAGCATCTTTCAAACAATTTTTCGCGGGTCTAAATCAGGGATCTGCAAACCACAGCCTTAGTGCCACATGGGTCCCACTAACTGTTTTTGCAAATAAAATTTTATCAGAGCATAGCCATGTCTATTCACATATTGTTGGGCTGCTTTTGTTACAACGAAAGAGTTGAGTAGGTGCCATATGACCTACGAAGCCTACAGTATTTACTATCTGGTCCCTTACAGAAAATAGTTTGCTGACCTCTGAACTAAAATGATTTGGTTCATACTTTAGATACTCTTTTCCTTAGGTTTCTCTGCGTCCTGGGGTCACACAATGCCAGCGCCAGTGGGAGGTAAAATTTGCAGTCAATTGATTAAGCGATTTGCATAATGCTGAAATTTGATTTGATTGACTTCTTCCTTGAAAGCTATGGAACCGTGTATAATAAACTCAACACCATTTGTTACAAAATGAATGAGTCACATAACTGCTTTTTCTTGTTGTTCTTTGTGTAAGGGAAGGTTTACACGATAATGAAAGGCAGGCTGCTTGATTTTCTTTGAACTGACTAGTTGCCTTGATACCCCATAGACATGGCCTTGGTGTTTCTTTGCTGTGGTGCCCAGGGAGGCACTTTACGAACAGGAAATGGTTATTAAACTATTATGGCATGAATGTGCCTTTGCTTTCTGACAACTTCAACAGAGCACAGGTTCACAAATAGATACATTAGGGTGTCAAAATTGTTATTCACGTTAGAACTCTGGATTTTACTCCAGGGTTCCACTAAATAGCCAATTAGAAAAATTTTTTTTCCTGACATTTATTTTTGGGAGACAGAGAGAAACAGAGCATGAGCAGGGGAGGGGTGGAGAGAGGAGACAAGAATCCGAAGCAGGCTTCAGGCTCTGAGCTGTCAGCACAGAGCCCGATGTGAGGCTCGAACCCACAAACTGTGAGATCATGACCTGAACCAAAGTCCGATGCTTAACCAACTGAGCCACCCAGGCACCCCTGTAGCCAATTTTTTTTAATGTTTACTTATTTTTGAGAGAGAGCACAAGCAGGGGAGGAGCAGAGAGAGAAGGAGACAGAGAATCTGAAGCAGACTCCAGGCTGGACTGCCAGCACAGAGTCCGACATGGCACTCGAACCCACAAGCCTTAAGATCATGACCTGAGCCAAAGTTGGATGCTCAACTGACTGAGTCACCCAGGCCCTCCAAAATAGCCAATTTTTAAAGGGAAGTGAAAATTCAGTAAAACATAAGAAACGCCTATAGTAGTCATCTACTATTTGGAAGTCTATCTCTTGCAGGAACTCAGTCAAACTGGTAACAAGAAGTAATTTAGGTCTGTGCAGTACCTCTAACATTTCTATTGTGTGTTACAACCTTTGCCCACTTAGTAAGCACCTTTACTTCTTACCAAGTTTATGTTATTGATTCAGTGGTTCTTGTTGATAAGGACAAGTAGGGTCTAAAAGACAGACACAAAGTCACATGCACAGAAGGAAGTAAAGTAAGTGACAAACATCTACCAAGCACACAGATTAACTGGTAAAAAGAGTAATCTTTCAAGGTGGACACTTCCTTCTCCCTGTATTCACTAAAGAAAAATGCCAACTTTGTTTTTCTCTATACCCAGAAAGTTCCCAAGTCAGAGGTTTGGAAATCTCTCCTCCAGTTTAAGTCGGTAAATCTGTTCTGTTGTAAGGAACAAAAAGAACCAAGGTTGACTACACTTATTAGCTAAATACCTGGACATTTAATTAGCTTAGAAGTTCTGTAAATTTTTGCTTTTAAACCTTCCCATTACAAAATAAAGGTATTAGTTTCTTTCCTCCTTCTGACTTCTTTCTAAAGAAGTTTATTTGCCTACTGATGAAGATGTCCACCAGTTTCTGACTTTGAGCCAACCAAGTCAAGGTTGGTTAATTAAGATTATTAACGTAAGTTTCACATTTATAAAGTACCTGGCAACATTCTAGTTTAATCATTTTTGTAGAACAAATGCTTGAGGAGAGTGGGCTTGCCTGGGATAGAGAGGCTTTCTCTGGAATCTTCTTGTCCCGGTTGTGTGATGGTCTGCCCAAAGCATTGTTCTTTAAACTTTTTTTTTTTTTTAATGTTTTCATTTATTTTAGAGAGAGAGAGAGAGAGAGAGAGAGAGAGACAGAGCGTGAGTGGGGGAGGGGCAGAGAGAGAGAGGGAGACACAGAATCTGAAACAGGCTCCAGGCTGTGAGCTGTCAGCACAGAGCCCTATGTGGGGCTCAAACTCACGAGCGGCGAGATCATAACCTGAGCTGAAGTTGGACACTTAACCGACCGAACCACCCAGGCGCCCCATGGACAAAGCACTGTTCTTGCAGACAGGAGACGTGGAGTTTACTTTCCAATCTACAGGTAATTAGGTGTGGGGTTACAGGCAAGCCACCTAAGCACCTTATTTCTCAAGTGTTCCAGCTATAAAATGGGACTTGCCTTTTCCTGGCTAAGAGCAGGGAGAGTGAACTTGACTTCCTCTTCTTTTTCTAGCTGTAATTTCTGAGCTTTCATGAATGCTTATACCAAATAAATACATGTTTTCAAACCCAAGTCTTTAATTTAGTAGAAGGCATGCTCCCATCTGCACAGAGCAGTGCTTTTCAACCTTGGCTACGCATTGGAATGTTCTGGGGAATTTAAGAAATCCTAATGCCCAGGTCCCAACCCGAGGGTTCTCATTAAATTGCCCTGGGCATTAGATTTTCAAACCTTCCCAGGCAATTCTCATGTGCAGTCAAGGTGAGAACTACTGGGCTGGAGGTTACAGGGGACGGCTTCTAATATTCCTTTGGACATTGCAGTGCCGTGGGCAGGACACGTTCCATCCTGTTCATAGGGGTACGTACCAGCTATGGGGCACGGAGTACTTACTTGGTGCCTTGCACTGTGTCACATGTTCTGTCGCATCAGACTGATTACATTTGGTTGCTAGTGAGGAGACCTGAAACAACGTGGATTTGAATAAGACAGCGGCATTCGCTCTGTCACACTGAGCAAGTCCACAGCAGGCTGTGCAGGACTGTACGCAGACTCTACGGTCCCAACGACGCCTCTGGCTACTTCCGTCTTTCCGGCCTGTTGTCCTTGGCATGCAACTTTTGTCAAAGTTGCTTTGTGGTTGTGCCACTTTAGCTCCAGCCACCACCTCTGTGTTTTGGACACGGAAGAAGAAGAAAAAAGAAAAAAAACAACCCCCCCACCCCCCATCGTGTAGGGTTGTTAAGTCAGAAAGGATAAGGCTGATGTTGGGTGTGGCAGTGGCCAGTCTTTGCCACACTTTGGATGTATTATCTCACTTAATCCTCATAGAAACTCCAAGAGGCAGGTTCTGTTTCAAGCTCCATTTCCTGGATGAGAAAATCTGAGCTTAAAGATTAGGTTAGTAACTCACGCTGAATATGGTCTTACAAAGCTGTCCTGTGTCCCCGCCACGGGCTCGGCTCACTCCCGGGGCTCAGAAGGGTGCTCTTGGTAAAGGCACAGGCCTTCCGCGTGAGATAAAGGAATGGACACCCGATGGCAAAAATCAAGTACGGCAGCTGGCAGACTGATGTTCATACTTCGCACCCTCATTCCGATGCGTGCGTTTCATCTAACTTACCGAAAGAAATAAGGTCTTTGCTTCCTTACCTCCCGCACCGGGCTCTTTGCACACATTTCAGCTGCAATGGGAGGGCTCAAAGCAGAGAGAGTGACCCAGAATCTCCCCCTCCTGCCAACGTGCAGCCCATCTGTTTTCCGGGCAGCACTAATGAAGAGCTGTGTGGAAGCCTGAGCTGGGACCCAAGCTTCTGCCTCCTCGGCACTGCCTTCTTTTTGAACTATCTAGACTTTGGAAGTCAGGCTATCCGTTCACACACGCGTGTGGTGTGGTGTGTGGAAAGCAACATCTAGAGAGTAGGGGTTTATTTGGAATCAGAGTGCTGTCTCTGTTCTTTCTATGCCGTTAGCGGTTTAAAGTTTAGCCTCTAGTGCAGACAGATCTGAGTTTGAGTCCTAGGTTTATGCCTCACTTTGTTGCCATTTCCTTAAGTATATAATGGGGCTGTAGCTCTTACCTCACAGGCTGTGGTACGTGTTTACTACTGTGCTTTGCATTAAGTCAATGCTTAATAATAAATATTAGTTACTATTCTTAATTTCCCGCTCCCTCTCGCTCTACCTCTGAGAATAAAGCTGATGCGGCTAATTATAGATCGTAATTTGTGTGGCCTCTGAGTTCTGCATTTCTTGTGAAATAGCAAGGCAGCACATTTCCAGTCTTGTAACTTGTGGTGGGGTTAGTGATCAGGGCTAATGCCGATGGTGAAGCTGGCCATTCTGTGACCAAACCTGGAACTCGGGCCACAATTTTCAATCACGCCTCATCAGGCGGCAGGCTCATACTGACCGACCAATTTTGTTTTTTTTTTTTTTTAATTCACAAAATTGGACTGAGGTGTTTATAATCTAGTCGTCAGGAGAATGACCCTTGAATTTTTCAAGAAATAGCACAATGATACCGAAAACTGAAACACCAGTGTGCTGCCTTTCTTAGTAATGGTTTCATCAGTATCACTTTCTGGGAAGAACAGGCAGCCAAAGAGTTATAAACCAGAGATATTCTCAGACCAGGTGTTGGGACCAAAAAGGATCTGACCACACGTGAGAAAAGCTGCATTCCTCTTTAATCCTCTAGAAAGACTCATACATTTAATTGGAAGATAGGAAGCAAATATACAAAGATTGTTATAAATTTCCAGGACTGAGAAATTCTGGGGAGATAGAAAAGAGAGAAAAAAAAGAGAGACAAGAGACTTGAAAGTTCGAATGCTGGATGAAAGCAACACCAATTCAGGAAAGAAACACATGGAAGGAAAATCAATCACCCGTGTGTCATCCTTTGCGTGGGGACATCCACCCAATAATGGAATTATTCCTAGTAGGGAAATCAAGCGATGAAATAAATTATCTTTAGCAGTGGAGAGTGGAGGATGGAATCAGGGAAGGTATCCTGAAGCAGGTGGCATTGGATATGGATCTTCAAGAATAAATGATAAAACGATAGTCAGACTTCTTGTTTAGAACTTGGGAGAGGAAGAAGCCTATGAGGATATAACATACGAGCATTAGGAAGAAAATCTGAGGATGTGTAGCCTGGTGTTTACAACATTTTTTTTTTTTTTTTTTGGCACAAACCTCTTTATTCAAACCAAACCTACTGCAGAACTCCAATACAGAAATAAAAATGGAGCCATTTGGGGAGGATATTGAAGCTCTGACTGCTTATTCACCCCCAGACTCTCCTACTTCCTTCCCGTTGTTGGCCACTCCGGGTGCCTTCACTGTATTCCAAAGTTCTTTAGGTCATAGCTGGACAACCATGACCTGGACCCATCCTCCACTCATTCAGCAAGATTCCTCATAGCTGGTCATAAGTCCTTGGGTTAAATACTTCCAGGGTAAAGGCTACACTCCCAAAGCAAAGTGAGTCACTGTGAAGCATGTTGTATTGGTCTCCATTAAGCTCTGAAACTGTGAAGGTCATATTTTCAGTCTATATGGGTATCTTGTGAACAAAGAAGGGCATCTGTTCCTCAAAGATTGACCTGGTGACTCCTCTCCCCGGCTTGCTATTCTAGCAACTTCATGAGGGAATGCTCCCACGTCATGAGGCATGGTTAGTAAGCCAGAGACTTGGCAAAAAAGCTCATCTTGACTGGCAGTTATACCTCACATCGTGAATCAATTATAAGGTCTAATTTCACTCACAGGGGCTCTGCCCCAGGCCTTGGGGTTGGAGCATTTGGATCTGACCCCAAATGTACAGCTGGTGTTGGGTCTGAAGAGTCTTCCTCCAGGGAAGTGGTCTTGGGAAAATTTGATTTCCTTAATCTCTTTGGTCTGGAAAATCTCAAAATAGATATTATTTAAATCAACGAACAAACAATTGGGTTTCTTCTCCTCTAGCTGCCTGACCATAGGTTTTTCCTGTTCTTGATCAGACTGTCAATTCTAGATTCAGCCTCCAGGTCATAATCTAGTAAGGAAAGATATATTTGTCTCCTCTGCTCAGTCTCCTCACTTTGGTGCTACCTTGCTACAAAATTTGGGTAGACACCTTGGATTGGTTCATGCCCTGTTACGGTCTTGTGCTCTCAGTGTAGACCCTCTCTCTCCCCATTCTGATTCCTGTTTCTCTTGATAATGCTAAGGCAATGCTCCCAGTATGTCAACTGGAAGTCTGCCTTGCTCTAATAGGTGATAAAACTTCCCTCCCTGACCACCGAAGAGCCTTCCCATTCACACTGCCATGTTTCCAACCCATATGGGATATGTGCTCCTAGATTTCTAGCCCTGTGGAGAAGTACCATGACCATGGTCTCAGTCATGGCTCTGTCTCTGTCCTTTGGGAGATACACAGAAATTCCTTGAGTGGCTGTATCTGAGGTCAGGACAAGGACATGCCAAAATCTCCCAGGTGCTCCTTCCTGGCATTCTTTAAAAATTTAAATCTACCACAAATGTACTCCTCTACTGGCTTCTGAAGAAAGACATAAAGGCATCCTTCTGCTCAGCTCATGGTACCTTTAAGAGAGACCAATGCTAGGATTTTGATGTCTCCTGTCCAGGCTTGTTCTGTTTTCAGTTGCAGTCTTTGACCAGTCTCTCTGCAGCATCTTTGGCCCCCTGTCTCCTAAGCATGGCTCTCCTGCTGCTTGGAGACACCAGGCCCAGATACCTGAGGGATGACTTCCAGGAGCACAACGAAGGCAGGTTGAGACAGGCCTTGCTGGCCACAGACGCTCTGGGTGTGTTGAGGATAGGGACATTCAGGATCAGGATGTAGCAAGACAAGGGCAAGTTAGAATCACCACACAAGGATTAGCTACTTCCCTGATGAGCGAGGGGCTAAGGTCACAGGAGAAATAGCCATTTGTTGAACACCTGCTATGTACTAGGTGCTTAACTGTGTTAATTTCATACAATCCTCATGATAATCCCATGAGATGGATATCATTACTCTCATTCAGCAAATAGGGAAACTGAAGCACATACGTGTTAAATGATTTGGCAAGGGTCACACTGTGATAAGCTATGTAGTAGGCTTTCCAAACTAGGTCTGCTTGAGTCCCAACAGCATCATGCCACTTTTCAAGGCCAAGGATTTTAGGGTTCCATTAGATGCTTCTTCCCCTCCCCACTGAAAGAAGTCCACCCTTAGATGGAAGTGGATTTTTACTTCCCTGGGAGCAGTTGTATCCTGACTCAAAAGCTCCTGCAAATATGAATCTCAGAAAGCTAGATTTGAGATATAGAACCTCTGGAGCCAGCCAATTTCTATCTCAGAATCTGAGTTCCTAGGACTGGCCTTCCATGGGCTAATCGGCCAAGATAGGATAAGACCAGCTGGTGTAACATCTTTGGAGTTCATCCAGGACCCCTAGGCTGGGGGTGGACCCTGAACATCTGGAACTACTTTGTGTGTCTTGGGCAGGACTTACATTCGTGGTGTGGGCTGAGCCTGACCCCAGACTAGTTTCTCTGCCTCAGAAGGAGAACAACCATGCCTCTTGCACTGTCCCCTTTCTATAGCCCCTACAGACTGGGGACCCCCATTTGCTGCTTAAGTAAGTCCAAGTAAGAATAAAGTGGTGGTGGAGACCAGCCAAACAAGCTAAAACACTTCAACTGTGAGGCACTTGCAGCTCTGTCATAGTTTGTAATTCTAGCTTGTGCATTTATTCAATTAATGTCGATATCCCACTAGACTAGACGGTGAGCTCCATGATGGTTGGGACCTGGTTTACTCTGCTTAGTGAGTATTTGTTCAGGGCTCTCCTAGTCTTGTCCTCTGCACTGGGACCCAGTGTATCTCAGATGGGAGCACTTTCTGCTCTGGTGACCCGGGTTTCTGTAAGAGACAGGCAGATGCAGCTGGTTTCTCAGGTGGACCTATCCACTGTCATTTCAGTCGAAAATACCAAAAATAAAACTTTGCGGGGAATTGTTTGGGCCTCTCAGTTCTCGTCACTCATGTGAGCACACTGCTGGTAACCTTCTCATGGACTTCTTTTTCACGTCTCAGATGGGAAACACTATTTCTTGGGGGAAATTGGCAGTCAAAGGAGACTGGATCAGGGTGGTCCCATCCCAGACTCCAACGAGAGGAATGAGGGTCAGAACCTGGCAGGGGACATTTGGTGACTGACCTCCAGGGTTACCCAGAGAGATAAATGGACTTGCCCAGGCAGAGCATAGGCAGGTGATGAGGCAGAAATGGACTGTGCTTGGAATCAGAGGTCCTGGGTTTAGCTGATGACAAAGCTATTTACGAGTGTGGACTTGGGCAAGCCACTTAACATCTCTGGGCATCGTGTTCCTCATCAGTGGAAAGGAGGGTGAGAGGGAGACTGACCCTGCCTATTTCAGGAGTTGTGGTGAGGCCACACTTGAAATCATTTGTGTCAAGGCTGTGTGAGTCACAGAACATTGTGTGCAAAGGTGAGCATGGTGATCTCTGAGTTCCTGGGGGCTAAGCTCATGACCAGGAAACACAGGCCCGAGTCTCCACAAAGAAGAGGCAGAACACAGACACTGTCACTGGGAGTAGAGAGAGCAACGCAAGAGCCTTGTGTGGTCTGCTTGTTCTGCTGGAGGTTTGGAGGGAGGATGGACGTATGGTGTAGAAGGCCCTGAGAGTCCTCAGGGGAAGGATGTCTCCGCAGTGGTTGTTATGAAGAGAGTCTGAAGGCTCTGGCACTAACAGCCTTTTGGCTGACCTCTCCCAAGGTCATGGAGTGGGACATCCAGAACTTTGGGACAATCCAGGTAATATTGAGGCTGTGGAATGGGAACACCTCATGCAAGAACCTGGTGGAGGAGAGCAGACTGCAGGAAAACTAGCTCTCTGCTTAAGCCTAACATAACCTGAGAGCAGTGTGGTGACCCTGGGTATTCATTCCAGGCTGACTGGGGCTTCCCTTCAACAGGGATCACTCGGCCCCTAGACCCCTTTGGTCAGGGACTCTGCGCTTTCTAAGACTGAACAAACCTCTGTGGTCACCCCAGATGTACTTTAGGAGCCTTCCCTGGCTCTCTCAGGTCGTCAGCTCTAGGTCCTTTTGGCCCGCCCAGGTCTGTGGCTCTCCTTCATCCTTTCCCAGTGACCTGCCTCTGTGGGGCTGATGGAAGTATGCCTCTTAGCATGGAGACAAAGAGAGAGGAAATGTCACTACTTTTCCCTTTCCTTCTCTGGTGAGACCAGAGAGCCCAAGATCAGCTGCCATCTTGGAGCTCTCCTGGTGGAGACGTACCAGTCTACACATCAAGATGCCACGACTCACTCCTTTTCGGCTGCCTCAGCAGCCTTACAAGCAACACCAGATTGTAATTCGGTTGAGGTTCTACTTTCTCATATCTTCTAAACACCTTCAAAGGCATTTTTTGTCCATCTATCTTTTTCCGCCTCTGCCCTGCGTGTTATCCAGATTGCTAGAACGTATGAGTGACATGGTGATACCTCCTAGCAGCAGAGCCCTTTCAGTTCAAACACCAGTGACTGGAAAGCCCACATTTACATGCGTATGAAATCTCTTTGTTGGAGTCCATTAAAAAAAAAAAAAGTAAACAGCAATCCAGTGTAAATTGGGCGGGAAAGCTTTTCTGTAGCGTGTCAAGTCCAATCTTTGGCCAAAGCCCAAGTTCTTGCTTCCTGTTTGGAAAAAACTCAGCCATTGTCCATGAATGGAAAGAACAAATTCGAAAACTTTGACTCAGATCTTCACCAGAAGAGGAACATTCACATTAGTGTTTCAATTAAGGATGTGGATAATCCTTTAGCCACATGAGCTAAACTTTCCCAGGCGCCCTCAACTACCTTAGGCAGAGAACACAAACAAACTTCTTTACGTTAAAGTGAAAAGTGTCAGCAACTTTTATGACTTTGTTTTCACTTAGAAGCTAGGACAAGTTTGTTAGCCCTGGGCTTGAATTCCTATTGTTCACTTATTTGTTTTTGGTTTTGCTACAAGTGAAGAGAAAATTATTTGTATTTCTCCTTAGTGGATCTTTAAAAAAATAATACTGAAGGTTCAACAGCAAAAGAGAATAATATTTACCGAGGTTACTTAGAGTGATCAGTAGTGTGTCATGTGTCCTTCTGGGCTAGGAAGGTTTTGTCTTTCAAAATGGCCTTGTGTGGCTGCAGGAGGGAGGTTCAACCAGTCAGTTGTAAATGGAAAGCACTTTCAGCGAGGTAGATAGTCGACATGAGCGAGATGGGTTCCTCTTCCGGGTTTCTTGATGGTAGAAATGTAGGCTTACCCTGGATCCCAACTAGCCCTTACAGCAGCAGTCCTATCTGCTGTTGAACTTACTGCCTGGCTCTGGTGGCTCGCAAGAAATCTGTAACAGGACAGCGGCTAGGAGAAGCGTCTTCTTCCGAGAGGACCCTCGACACTGTTCTAGGTAGAACCTGGCTGGTGAAGGCTCTCTGAAAGCTGACTGGAGGAGAAGTTACAGTGACAAACGCCTGGGTGTCAGCTCCACCAGGAGCCATGAGGAGGGACTTATCTCCTTAGCTTCGTCACTGTGGCATGAATGTGGTTTACATGGGGCGATTAAATAAACAAGTGCTGACAATTTTGCATATGTCCTCGGTGATATTTATTATCCCTTCTTCAGGGAACTGGAGGGCCGTGTTTATTTAAATGAGTAGCATCCATATGCTTCCTAAGCTCGGGGCGAACACACACGATGCCCGCATGCAGACAGAGCACTGCCAGAAGTGACCAGTCGGCTTGATCTGTCATGGTCTGTGCCCTCCAGTGGAACGACAGCTGCAGGGCTCTTATTTTTGTGACGTGGAGCCTGTCCGGCTGTGTGGCAGGGGGAACTGAAATGTCTTCTGCTGACTTTTTATACCTTCAGATTTTTTTCATCGCTTATTTTGGAAAAGGAAAGCCCTCACTGGGGCCAAAGTTATAGGTTTTTCTGTAAACGAGTTTTGTGGGGTTTTTGTTGTTGTTGTTTGTTTTGTTTTGTTTTTTTCCCCCAAACTCCATTGGCGACTGTCTTCCAGTGGTGGGAAGTAACATGGCTGAACGTTACTCGGCCTGAGGAAAGGAGATTCCTAGCAAAGGCCAAGAGGCTCATGTTTAGGTGGAAAGCTTTTTCTCAGTGACGGACACTTGGCTGCTCCCAGGAGACTTAATGGGCCTTCGACCACAGGATAAATGGTGAGGAGGCTTCAGGCTTTCAGGACAAGCTGCTGTTTGGTCAGGGGGCTCCTAACACTTCTGGTCAACTCTACTCTGGGAAACTGGACCGGGTAGCATCATTTTGATCTCCTGCTTTCTTTTCTTTGTCTCTTATTTATTATTAAGAAATTATTTTAAGAATCTTAAAAATGTTCTTCTCAGTATTCTAGTTTAGTAGTTTTAAAGTGGCTCCGTTCAGGGATCCCCACGCCCCCAAGGCAAAGCAATCTCGATTTCAGACAAATTTCTTTTCACCTTCCAAATTTTTATGCTGGTTTCTCAGGCTGGTGGCGGTAGGGGGGTGGGTACAGTGTTTACCACAGAATTAGAAACGTTTATTGTTGCTTTACAAAGGTTGGTGTGAAAAGGACTAACTGCAGGTTTTGGCTTTGCAAATAGGCTTGGCCACTGGGGTCCTTTGGGAATTGTCCTGAGGCCTCTGATTCTGGTATTTCACGGTCACTTTGCAAAGACACCGGCTGAAGCACCCTCGAGCACTCGAACATGCACATGCGCACTGGCAGTCAGTTTCTGGATTCCTTGGCAGCTGGTTGTGGGCTGGTAGGTGGGGAGGCAGCAGGTCCTTGAGAGCTCTGGGAGTTTTGTACTAGGAAGAGGTGGGGACTTAGAAACTGCTCTCCATATGGTCCTTGTGCCAGGGCACACCTGTTGACACTGTGGCTTCTAAGGAAGTCCAGACATCAGAGGGTGATGCCCTCGGCTCACAGCACCTCCCCCAAGCCCTCTTTGTTCATTGATTCAAAAACAACAGGAGGTAGGAAGCCTTCCCTTGACAAGATCCTGGAAATGCCCAGCTGGCCCCTTTGCAGCCAAGTGTTCAATGTGTCCACTTCCTGGGAGGGAGCGGGTGGGGAGTCCTCTGGGCCCTTCCCCACAAGCGTACATGCAAATCAGAGAGGGTTAGCCGTATACCTGTCTTTGGTCTGGACTGAGATGTGAGCACGTGGGATGGAGCCTTTCTTGCCCCTCAGCTGAATTAAGAGTGTGGCCACCGTGATCAGACCCCCAAATAACCCTGTCCCCTGAGTTTCTTCTGAGTGTGCAATGCCTCAGGCTGCACTCGTGCCTAAGAATAGCTGGAAACCCAGCTGCAGACAAGTGTGGTCTGATATGGGTGCGAATAAAGCCACTGTGGGTGACTGAGAATGAGTGAAGAGAGTGTGGGAGGGCAGGCACCCCTGTTTGCTGCCATGTGGGGCCCCACCTGGGGTCTGTGGCCAATGCTGGGCATCACTGATCATGAGAGAAAGTGGCACAAGGAACCCGTGTAGGAGTGAGGCATCCAGAAGGAGGGTTAGAAGGATTCAGAACATGTCATTAAGAAATAGCTGGAAGAACGGATATGCATTCAGACTACGGGGGACCTGGTATCTGCCTTCCAATGCTGGAAAGGGATATGACTACTGCTGATACTATTAGCTCACATGTATTTGATGCTTGCTGAGCACACGCTCTGTTTCAAGCATTTACTTGGAATTCTCAAGCCTCCCAGGTATGTGCCATTATGATCTTCATTTGCAGAGGTGAGAAGGCTGTCAATGGATTCTGAACGGCGAGTTTCATCAGAAGGCAATGCCAGGCAAAATGGCGCTTGTTACCATGCGGCCGGTCAAGCAAGAGCTTAGAGCTTCCTGACCCTGAAGCTCCCCAGAGGAAGGTGGAAATGGGTGGAGGGAGGGGAAAAAAAGTAGCATCTACCATAGCTGGCCCTGGCCATGGCTTTGAGAACCTCTGGCGTATTATTGCAGGGAATCCTCACAACTACTGTGTGAGACGTGGGTTGTGGAGGCCCAGGGGTGTTAAATAAATCATCCGAGACCTTGCCACCAATAAGCAACAGCCCAGTTTTGCATACAGGTATTTTTGGCTCTCAAGTCTGTTGTTAATGCTGCTTTTACAAAGGTGATGGTGCCCAGGTAGTGCTGGGGCACCGATATGGGACTGGATCTCTCTGCTCCACACTCTAGTTTCAGTCTGATTTTATGTCGGTTGTAACTGTTTCACTGCATGTCTCTCCCACTAGATGCAAGATGCATGTGGGCAGGAGCCATAGCTATCTTGCTCCGTGCTGTATTCCCAGTGCCCAGGGATAGTTGGAAGAGTGAATGAGTATCAGTTGAGACTCCTTGTTACGATGGGGCGGGGTCGGGGGTGGGGGTGGAATTAAAAAGAGGATAATTTATCAGGACGTTAGAGGGAAACTCCGGTATTCGATTAGGGGTGGTTATCAGTGATGCTAACCCCAGCAGAGCTTCAGAATCACCCAAAAGACTTTTGAAATATAGATCCCTAGGCCCACATCAACCCCCCAGAATCGGAACTACCTGGAAGCAGGGTCTGGGTATCTGCACTGCATACCACTCCCTGGTCAATTCTGCTACCTGGCCAGGTGAGGAGGCCCCATGGATGCATCTGAGTCTGGGGTTCTCTGTATTATGTGTCCCTGGGGCTCTTGGACACCCCTTTCCCTCCCCCTGCTGCCTCTCTACCTGCTGGGCTTCAAGGCCAACTGCATGTGTGCCTGGAGCATGGATGGAGGTCTGGTGCCGGGTCAGGCATGAGTTCTTATCAGTTGGGTATTTACTGAGCAAAGTTCAGCCAGGTAGCCCTATGGTTCCGGGTTTAATAGATACCTAGGCTTCCAGGCTTTTGATTCAGAGTCCAGGTCCCTGGGACCCTTATCAGTGGATGATAATGGGCTCCCTGTGTGAGTCCCCAGGGCCAGGGCTACTCACTATTCTTGGCTGACCCAGGCCTGCCCTCCAAAGGCCCAGGGCCCTAGACTGTGGGCTGTCTGGGAGGGCAGATGGTCAGTGCCAGCCATGACTGCTTCTGGCTTGCTCTCCCTGGCCAGGAAGTGCCCGGTTCCAGCTCAGTGCTTTGGTTTCCCAGCTTTGATGACAAAGGGCACAGGGAGCCTTCTCTCTACAGCAGGGCTGGACACTCTCTGGCTCCCCGTATGTGGATCACCAGTGGGTATTGGTCCTCTGCCCTGGGAGCCACGGAGAATCCAGGAACCGTTCACTGCAGCCCATTCTATGGTTCCAGGAGAGGGGAAGGGTGGGGGGGCGTGAATGGCAGCACATTCCAAATAATCATCCAACCGGTTAATCAGCAAATCCCTTACTGAGCTCGCTGTGGACATGCTACTTGGGAAGATATAGAGAAAGAAGGTATAGTATCTCATCTTGAGAAGCTTATCATCTGGTTAGGGGCATACGAAATTTACACCGAAGGATTACTAATTATTATATAGCAGATTGCAAATTTATTAAATGCTTGCTCTGTACCTGTTTTATACTAAGCATATACTGCGCTCCCCATTTACTAGGTCAGCCACCCCTTATGACATTCGTTTGGTAAGAAACTGCACAGAGAGGTTTAGTAACTTGCCCAGGATCACATAGCTAGAATGTGGCAGGGGCAGATTTCGAGGCCTGTGCCATCCGACTCGGAGTCCCTGCTCTTTTGCCGTCCTCTACTGCCCCCTATGATGAGCACTAACCAGGCCTGTCTAAGAGGCTGGAGGATGAAGCCACTTCTGTGGGCAGCCATGGGCCACCAGGAGGGTTGCACTAGTCTTGAGCCAGGACAAATCAGGAAGCTGAGAAGTGTGAGCGTGAATCCTGACCACTGGAAATCTCAAGTAAAGGTGAGGAGAGGAGACAAGCAGGAAACCAGAGAAGTCTGAGTAGACCTTCTGGCCAGAGTCAGGGCTTATTAGTCCTTAGTGTGCAAAGTGGTCGGAAAATGGGTTGGGCTGACGCAGCCCAGGACTTTCAATTGTACATTAAGTTTACAGGACTGAACGAACTGGTCAGGCAGAAGGGAGCTATAGACGGTTTGGGGCAGGAGGAGTGGCAATACTGGGGGAAATTGTCTAGGAAGTCTCCCGGGTCTGCCCTGCTCAGGCACAGCTGAGGTGAGCCGGCAGACCCTTGAGAAGAGGGGAGCATACGCTGGGGTGGGGGCTCGTCTGAGAGGCCGATGAGCACCAGCGACATTGTTTTTCGCAGCCTCGGCACCAGAACAGGCCCCGGCTCCACCCCGGCCATACCAGGGCGTCCGTGTGAAGGAGCCAGTGAAGGAACTGCTCCGGAGGAAACGTGGCCATGCCAGCAGCGGGACGGCTGTCACACCTACGGCGGTGAGGGGGCCGCTGTGGCCCGAGTGTGCGTGTGCGTGTGCGGTGGGGTGTCCAAAGGGGCCCTGGCTCTAGGCGAGGCTCAGCGAGGCCACAAAGGCAACACGCTGCCAGGTACGGCTGCTGAGGAATGGGCTTAGGGGAGAACAGGTCAGTGATCCCTGGGTAGACCAAGGAGGATTGACGCCATGGGCAGGCTGGCTTGGGACATTGAACAAAGCCAATGCCGGGGGCCTGAGTGAGCAGATGACTCACACGTCCTGGCGTGAGCTGGGTGCCCCCCTTGGGAAGACGACGAGGCCAGTTCCCTACGTGCACAGGCTTCTTGCTAAACGGAAACACGCATCCCCCAAAAGTATAGGTGGTGACGGCTGGGACATGACATGGATGTTTTGGTCTGAGAAGGAAGATTACCCCATCATCCCCCAACTTATACTTTCCTCCCCTGGGGCCCTCTGGGCAAGTTTTCTGCAGAGGGCCAGTTGGAGAGAGCTGAACACTGATCCTAGTCTCTCCTCCCTCTAGGTGGTGCTGCCCCATCAGCCCCTGGCTACCTACACCACAGTGGGTAAGAGCTCCCCACAGCCCTGGTCCCCTCCAGGCCCCTCGTCTGGGTCACACCTGCAACTCTGTAATTTCCTTCTTCCCACAGGTCCTCCCTGCCTTGACATGGAGGTCTCCGCTTCCACAGTGACAGAGGAGGGGGCCCTGTGTGCCGGCTGGCTCTCCCAGCCGGCCCCGGCCACCCTCCAACCCCTGGCCCCGTGGACACCCTACACGGAGTACGTGTCCCACGAAGCTGTCAGCTGCCCCTACTCGGCTGACATGTACGTGCAGCCCATGTGCCCGAGCTACACGGTGGTGGGGCCCTCCTCCGTGCTGACCTACGCCTCCCAGCCGCTCATCACTAATGTCACGGTAGGTCACACAAAAGCATTGCTGCACCAAGGACACCCTTTGGAACCTGGGCTGACTTCCTGACCCCTGATCGTTCTTGCTACTGATTCTCAGGATAACTGAGTCATCAAGCCCTTCCTGTCCTGCAGGGAGGCCTGCTCTTCCCATTGACCTTCCGCAAAGAAGGTGGATGGCCTCCCTTGTTGTACGTTGTGCTCTTTGGGGCGGGGATGTTCTCCAGCCTTTCTGCCCTAAATCTCCCCGTGCCGCCCCCAAAGCAGAAGGTCTTGGTTGGAAGTTTCGGTTTTCAGTGAATGGGGGTATCAGGTGAGGTCTGACTGGGGCCTTGCGCCACACCAGGGCTCTCTTTCTATTCCCCTGACTTAGAGGCTGATCGGTCACCTAATAGTGGGATTTGCAACAGGTGACACGACTTTTCAGAAAACTACTTTTGATGAAGTCAGACCCACCTATTGCTTGGGTTCAAATCCTTGTCCCTTACTAGCTATGTGATCCTGGACCGAGTAGCTTAATTTCTCTGAGCCCTGGTGTCCTCATCTGTGAAATGGGTATATTAACAAGAGGGCTGATGTCAGGCTCAATCGGGATGATGCCCGTGGAGGACTTAACACAGCTCCTGGCATACAGAAAACACTCAATAAATGTTACGTTATGATTGTCTCAAAGTTGGCCAGCAACCAAGGGCTGCCTTCGAGTGCCCGATGGGAAAGAAAGGGCCTGCTCCCCCAGACACAAAGAAAGGAAGAGAAGTGGTTTTATGTGAATGGTATCTGTTTGAGCAAAGGAATGGGAATCCCCTAAGCGTTCGGAGGAGGAAAGGTCTATGGGTGTAGCTATATCCGGCCTCAGTTCAGGGAACACTCTGGGGGTGCGAGTTGGGGCCTCAGGAGTAGCTGCAAAGCCCACACTGAGGTGGAACTGGCTTTGGTTCCCCACCTCCCCCCACCCGTTTCCCTCAAGGGTTCAGCGTCATGCTGTTGCACCTGCCCTTTCATCACCATCCAGGCAAGGGCCCACAAGAGCTCTCCTCCCCCAACCCTACCTGGCTACTCTGCAAACCGGTTGTGGGCATGGATGATGGTGGCTAGAGGAGTGAATTCAACATCTTTCCCAAGCAACTCATTTCCATATCGGGGGCCTTTGGTGGGGGCGGGAAGCGGTGGACGTAATGGTTCTCAGTCATTTCAATCCCAAGGATTTCTTTCATTATTTATCCTTTCATTATCCCCACCTCCTACCTTGAAAGGCTCTGTGTATCAAACAGACCGTATTTATTAAGAAATAATTTGTTTGTTTTGCCGCTTTGTAAATTAACGCATCAAAGCTGGTGAGAGCTACTAGTCAGCACCCCTGATTAGCAGGAGATAAGACCTGTTAAAGCCCGGGGTTGATGGAATTCTATCCCTGAGCAAAGAAACCTGCAGTCCCTGGTTTCTGACTCCACAAAGTAGGATTTCCATGGGAATTTTGAAACGCTGGAAACAGTCAGGCTTTGCTGGGAGGCTGGAAGGCCTCTGAGACCCTTCCCAGCTCTATCATTCTATAGAAAAACACCCTAAAGACTTGCTACTCGAGCTACGTACCGTCCCCGGACCAGCCACCCTGGCGTCACCAAGGATCTGATTGGACATGCAGAATCCCGGGCCCTACTCCAGACCTCTTGGGAGATGAGTGGCACCGTGTGGGTGGACCTCAGGGCGGACCACACACCGTGTGTGTCCAGGCGTGACAGTGGCCGCCTGGCGATACAGCTGCTACCCAGGGGGCAGGCTCGTTAACATGCTGTATTTTCACCAGTTTTTAAGATGTGCATCCCCCCTCCCCCGCCTCCACAATTTAATATCTCTGAAATTAGGATGGAATTCATATGCAATAAAATCTGGAAAAGCGTCTCCAATTGGCTCAGCCCTGCGATGTCAGTCCTGCTCGTAAGGGACCCCACAGAAGAGAAAAATGGAGGCGGGGGGCGGGGGGAGGTGGTGGGAGCCAGGACTTGTAGCTAGTGAGAGTCAGGGGCAGGGATCCAGCTGAAGTTTGCGTGGCTTCTCCTTGGGGGGGAGACACCGAGCAGGTGGAAATGGAGCCCCCCCCCCCCCCCCCCCGGCTGAGAGCGCAGGCAGGGGCCAAGTTGAGGGGGCCGGAGAGCTCCCCACCGGGAGCAGGACGAGCGCGGAGGACGAGCGGATACCCCCGGGGCTGCTAACCCTTGGTCCCGTGTCTTCCCCATCACAGACGAGAGGCGCGGCCGCGCCCACCGTGGGGCCCCAGCTGGAGGGCCCGGAGCACCAGGCGCCCCTCACCTATTTCCCATGGCCGCAGCCCCTGTCCACACTGCCCGCCTCCACCCTGCAGTACCAGCCTCCGGCCCCAGCCCTGCCCGGGCCCCAGTTCGTCCAGCTTCCCATCTCCATCCCCGAGCCGGTCCTTCAGGACACGGAAGACCCCAGGAGGGCCATCAATTCCCTGACCATCGACAAGCTGCTTTTGGAGGAAGAGGATGGCGACGCTTACGCGCTCAACCACACGCTCTCGGTGGAAGGCTTTTAGGGCCTGCTCGCCCGGGGAGTCCTGCTCCCCGAGCCTGGGATTTTACACTGAGCCTGGGATTGAGCCTCAGATTCACACCTGTTTGGAGTAGCTGTCTCACAACTACACTTTCCACCCTCAACTAGAATAATTGGCTTTCCTTCCTCCCTCCGCTCTTCCTCCTTCTTTCCTCCCTCCCTCCCTCCTCCTCCCTTCCTTCCCCCTTGCCTTCCTGCCTTCTTCCTCCTTTTCTCCCTCTCCCCTCCTTCCCTTTCTGCCTTCCTCCCTCCCCCCTCCTCCCTTCCTCTTTTTCTCCTTTCCTCCCTCCCCTGAACCCCTTCCTCCCTTCCTTCTTCCTTCCTTTTTTTTTTTTCCATTTCTGTTCCTATCTGAGAAGGAATTAGAGAGATTTTTGTGGTAATATTGATGCCAGTGTTGCAAACCCATGTCGCAGGTGCTTTTATTTCTGCCTCATTTTGTTCATTGGAGCAGCAGCCCAGCTGAGCTGTCTTGGGGCCAGTGCCGCCCTGCCCTCTGTCATTTTGAGGTGGATGGGGTGGCCTTGCAGACCCACTGCCCAAGTCCTTGAGCTGTCAGTTCTCACAGTTGATTCTTTGTTTGCTGTTCTCTGTGCTGGCCAGATTTACAGTCTAGGCAGCAGAGTCCCAAGGCCTGGGGCTCAGTTAGGTGGTGGGGGTGGTGTTCCGGGGGAGAAAAATCAACAGCAGAGTGGGTGGGTTGAGGGACAGAGGAGGGAGGGGAACGTTGTGTGTGTGTGTGTGTGTGTGTGTGCGCGCGCGCGCGCGCGGGCGTGTGTGGCGGTGGGGGGAGGGGGAGGAGAAGGTTGGGTGGGGAGAAGGAGGACTAAGGAACCACTGAGCTTCAGATTACTTGGTTGTTAAGAAGGAGAATAAACTTAAGAGCCATAATTGCTTCGATTGGTGGTTTTGTCGCTCTCCTTGAGGATACTTGCCAGGAAAGCCGAGCTCTTATAATCGGGAGGGTTGATACCTCTGATTGCGCCTTCCCACGTGCGGACCCTCCGTGGTGCTCGCTGTGTGCGAACAAAAACTCACTGAAGCCCCGTGGGGGCGGGGTCCTCGCTCAGTGCCACACGTGGCTCTTCTGTGTCTTATAAAGAGCCATCATTGTGTGGGACCACAGCCTCCTTCTCCGGCACCTTCCTGGGGGCTTCTAGAACCTCAGCCAGAAGTACCACTGGGTTTAATTTCAACGGATATTTTCTGGCTGGGGGGCCTCCAAACTGGCTGGTGCTGGAGCACAGCTGTTGCCGGGGGCGTTCATCTCCTGACAGGGGCTGTCATCTGCTGGCTAACCCCACGGTCAGCACTGGGCAGACAGCTTAGTTGGCGGAATCCATGACGAGGTAATAAACTTTTCTCAGAAACAATGGCTTCTTGGACACATTTTCTTGCCCTTTTAAAATAAAAACTCCAGAAAGTTGTCTTTCATTGGATTTTTTTTTTCTGCTTTGGGTTTATTTTGACCCAAATGTCTCAGCATCTGCCTAAAATCTCAATACGAATTATCTTGAATTATTTTTACTCAGACTTACTCTTTGGATTTAAAAGCGTAAAATTTCAGGTACCGAATTGACATCTTTGTTGGTAGTGATGGCGAGTAGGCAAAGGAGGTGGGGGGGGGGGCGGTTTCAGGCCTGTTGGATCAAACACCCTGGTTTCCTTTAAGAAAACACTATGCAAGATTTTTCAGCCTACTCTTGGAGGGCTTGAGAGGACGTAGAAGCAATCTCTGGAGGGGAGTTAAATTGGCAAAAACTACCAAGGAAATAAAGTACTTTAAGTGTTTGCTAAGATTTAAACAGTGTCTTTTTGTCTCCTTACCTTGAGGTCCAAAGGTCTTGGTTGTAATAACCTCCCTCAGTTTCTTCCTGGGTTTTCCTGCTAAAATGGAAACATGTTAATAAAGATTTGCTCAGACTCCTGTGCCGAAGCGTTTTATTTCTTATCAGATTAATCCCCCTTCACCTGCAGTTCCGTGTCGGGCAGTGTGAGTGTAGGCAGCCGCTTACACTAGTCTTGTTGACTTTGCAACTTGATCTACAGCAAGGGAAGAAGGAACCGGCCCCACCTGCCTGCTGCCCAGCTCCCGAGGGCACAACGTGCGAGGCCCGTAGCCTTGTCTCCAGGAGAGCAGGGATCTGAGATGATGAAGGAAACTGTTTAACCCTATTGCCCCTCCTGGGTGTTATTCATGCTACATGAGTCAATTCTCGTGATGCTGGGTGTCCAGAGGTAAGTTCAACCACTGGTACCTCCATGTGTCAGAAGCTAGGCCCACAGGAAGCCAGCTCTCAGGGCCAGACATCACAGGGAGAGGGACGGTCAAGAAGCCTGCCAGTCCTCTGGAACACCAGTCCTTAGAGTGAGTAACGGTTTGGAAGGTCTCCTTTTCCAGGTGATTTTCTGAGTTACTAAGAACTTCTGAGATCACTGCCTTCACTGTTCATCTCTCCTGGGGTGACCGTTTTTGTTTTTTTTTAATAGTCCACTTTATTCTGCCATATGTCTTGTGTCCAGATTTTGGGGGACAATAGTATCTCCAGCTATTTCGTGTGCTTGACTTGATCACCCCTGTTGTCTTTCTTCTTAGTCTCTGTGTAGATCATAATCCAGAATAAAGACACGAAAGGACACGTCCTCAAGGATTTCTTCCCCCTCTAGTTTTACCAACACTCAGTGGGAGGGGAAGATCTTTTAAAAATGTACTTTGCCTCTGTCACCAGCTTCCGTGATGCCCTCGGTCTGAGGTGTGGAACACATGGCCGCCCTGGTCTAGGTCGGTGCCCTGTCAGATTCTGATCCGTGAAGCTGCCCATTTCCAGCGTGAAATGAGGCAGAAAGGAGATGGGTACCTGCTGGGACAAAGAAGCTGGGCCTCTACGAAATAATAATGCCACCACGAGGCTCAAATTCTCTGATCCTTCGTCTGCAATCATCTCTCAGTGCAATTTGGAGACGTGTTCTAAACACGAATTTCCTGAAATCAGAAATCAAAGATCACTCATTTTGTAGTAACCTACTTTGTGAGTCAGAGGTGAGGTGCTCAGTAATTCCTCGCTGAATTGCATGAATTTGGGAGATTTTCCATCGATTCTGTTGAAGGAATGCGGATATGGATGACACAGTTGATTACAGTGGAGCCTCCTTTCTGAGACTCACAGACACATGACGTTTCTCAGATGCTTTTTTTTTTCCCCCTTAAAGCTTGGGTAGGAACTTCCATAAGCTGGTGTTCTTATTCGGTAGTTCTTCCAGGTACACCTATGGATTCTTCGGAAGGGCTTTACATTTTTTTCTTAATTAAAAATTTTTAGGGGCGCCTGGGTGGCTCAGTCGGTTAAGTGCCTGACTCTTCATTTTGGTTCAGGTCATGATCTCGCGGTTCTTGAATTCAAGCCCCGTTGGGCTCTGCGCTGGCAGCCAGAGCTTGCTTGGGATGCTCTCTCTCTGCCTCTCCCTCGCTCTGTGCCCTTCCCTTGCTCTCTCTCTCTCTGCCTCTCCCTCGCTCTGTGCCCTTCCCTTGCTCTCTCTCTCTCTCAAGATAAATAAAATAAAATTTTTATTTTTTAAATTTTATTATTTTTTCAAATATATGAAATTTATTGTCAAATTGGTTTCCATACAACACCCAGTTCTCATCCCAAAAGATGCCCTCATCAATACCCATCACCCACCCTCCCCTCCCTCCCACCCCCCATCAGCCCTCAGTAAAATTAAATTTTACAAAATTAATCAATTTTGTCAAGAACACTCAACATACTTGTAAGTATACCATACAGTATTGTTATCTCTAGGCACAATGTTATACGTCAGATCTCTAGGAACTTATTCATCTTGAATAGCTCAAAGGGAATACCCGCTGATTAGCAACTCCCTCTTCCCCCTCGGCCTAGCCCCTGGCAACCACCATCCCATTCTTTGCTTCTATGTGTTTAACTATTTTGGCAAAACACTCGTGGACATGGACTTGTACAGTGTTTGTGCTGCTGTGACTGACTTTTTCCACATTAGCATAATGTCCTTGATGGATAAAGAAAATGTGACCTATACATACAATGGTTATTCAGCTTTAAAAAAGGCAGTCCTACAGGACATGACAACATTGACGAACGTGACCATTCATTCACTGAATATATGTTATTCAGTGGCAGCTCTGGGCTAGGCAGGCATCAAGAGTTATTACAGATTTCTGCTTTGAAGTAGTTTGCTAGTGCAGTGATCTTTTTTCAGTGTGAGTGTCCATCCCTATACATGTATATTTTGTTATTTATAAATCGTATCCCTGAACTCCTCTATGAACATAATATCCATTATAGAACGGTCACAAGAGAAATTTAAAAGATGAAGTAAATATAAAACATAATATTTTAAAGCATGATTTCAGTCATTAATATAATAAAATTCTTTTAACTTTATTAATAATTAAAGTTATTTGTTACTGATAAATAATAAATAATAATAAATAATGTTTAGAAGGAGAAATATTATTGAATATATCTAAATTGATTTTTAAAATCTTTGTGATTCTCCAGGGATACCTGAGTGGCTCAGTCGGTTAAGCGTCCGACTTCGGCTCAGGTCACGATCTTGCAGTTTGTGGGTTCGAGACCTGAGTCAGGCTCTGTGCTGGTGGTGTGGAGCCTGCTTGGGATTCGTTCTCTCTCTCTCTGTCCCTTCCCCTCCTTGTGCTCTCTCTCTCAAAATAAATAAATAAACTTAATAAATTTAAAATAAAATAAAATAAAATAAAATAAAATAAAATAAAATACTTTGTGATACTCCAAGTTGGAGATCTGGGTCTAAGTTCTATTATTTAGGTACTTGGTTTCAATGGCTGTCATAGCTGAAAAAGATACCATACCAAGATATTGAGATCCAAATAAAAATAGTAAATCATTGGCTGTGCTAAACAAATTAAAAAATCATTTCATAACTGCTTCCATCAATTTTGCAAAGCTTTATTTGTAAATCTGGCTAGTAAATTACCATCCTAGCTGACATCAATTAGTCTTATAAACTCACTGAGGGGGCTGCCTTTTTATATTTTCAACACACTGAGTTAAAACCACTCAAAATCTTTATCTGGAAAGTTCTTAAACAAGCTAAAACATTCTGCTTCTACTTAAAAAAAAAAAAGGTATGAAGACAGTTTTCATAGGTGACACACACCTAAATCATAAATGTCAGCAACAATAGCCCATGATGATGGATATATCCCTCAAGATCTACTAAACTTCCACTTTCTAAATGTTTTCCCCATTGCATGAGTTTATAAAAACATCATTAAAGTGTCATCTTTGTTTTGATGGGCTGGTTAAATGTAAATTATGTTCGTTACTTAAAAAATATCTGAGGCGCCTGGGTGACTTGGTTGGTTGAACGTCCGACTTCGGCTCAGGTCACGATCTCCTGGTTCATGAGTTCAAGCGCCAAGTCGGGCTCACAACTGTCAGCCCAGAGCCCACTGCGAATCCTCTGTCCCCCCATCTCTCTGCCCCACCCCTGCTTGCACTCTCTCAAAAATACATGAAACATTAAAAAATCTGCAGGTAACATATTTTGCACAGTAAACTTATCAACCAAAAAAGAATAGCAAGTTTAGGTAAAAAATATCCATAATTCATGTTTCAGTCTGACAGTTCTTTGGAGTTTTAGCCGGGAGATAATCAGTGATTCTCTTCATGGTGCAAGAGTCCCATCCCACTATAAAGCTTGCATCACTGAGAGGTGCTGTGTCCATAAGATTATTCACACAGATGATCATCCTGTAAAACTCACTATGTTGCAATTTGATGGAAGTGAATGAACTGAGCAAAGGCACCGCCATCAACCTTTCTCCCGTACAGGATGTCCTCGTCTCTCTGGGGACACTCTCAGACCCACGTGTCACACAGTTTGGGCGCCAGCCTTAGTCCATGCTGAGGTAACAATTCACTCATGATTGAGCGCTGAAAATCAAGTGTTCTAGGAAATCTTTAGTCTGAGGCAAACAGGGACATCTGGTCCCCTTAGTTCACATATTCAATCCAAGTAGATTTAATTTCTTTTTTTCTCATAAATGAGTAGTTTCTTTCTATACCCCAATGGATTGTCTCTTGTGATACCTAGGATATACACACCCCACTTTGGAGCTTGGATTAAAGATTCTTGCTTGCTGGAGTTGTCACTAACCCCCCCCCCCCCCATGGGGACCACCCGAGGGAAGCTGGCTGTGGCCTGAAGAACCTTGGCACTAGAACGACCCATGCAGGGCTGAAAAATCTGCTTATCCCAATGATAGGGTGTAACTGAGCCATGACTAATGTCTTTAGTTACGGTCTTAAAATTCTATCTATTTCTGTGAAACAAGCTGTTGGTGTCTACAGTGACTCAGGAGGGCTCCAGAGAGGTTGTAACTAACTTCTGATAAATGAGACTGGAGACTCTTGCCTCATATGCCACATGCAATAAATAACACGTATGTACCGGGTACTGGGCTACTTGTTGGGGAATTTAAAAAGTCAGGCATAGCCCTCATTACAAGCCATTCAGGGTTAGCGGAGCAAATGGAAGGTTATTAACGTCGTGAAATGAGTGGTAAGTATAAAGCCAGGTGCTTTACGTATCTCACATTTACTAGTAAAGGTGTTGCCACTATCTCATTTAATCCTCACAAAAAGCAACGAAGGAATGCACCATTTTAACTCCTGTTTATAGGGAGAAGAAACCCTTAAAGAGGTTAAGTAACTTATCCAAGTTCACATGTTCACCTCAATTCATCCAGCAAGTATTACTGTTTGCCCTGCGTGTAAAGATGGGTGCAGAAGAAGATACAGATGAAGACGTGTGGTTGGCTGGAATGTTCCCACGTGGACTACCTCACACTGCAATCACTCAGGGGTCTACATATTGGGAGAATCACCTGGTCAGCACTGAATCCAGAATGGATGTGCAGAGAGAAGGGCACCATTTTAGGTCAGCCGGCTGGTGGCTGTTTGACCTTGAGATCTAGAATCTTGATGGTTAGTGGTGTCCCCCTCCAAGGCCTATATGCTCTCACGGTGCTAATTATCTATGTGCCAATATCCAAACCCTCCTGTTTTGCTACTAAGTGAGGTAATATCATTTGGACCTGCGGTATATACACAATACAGATAGAAAACTGAATGGATGTAGATTTACAAAACAAAATATATTTAATGGATTACACAGACTGTAGCCAGAAGTCTTACCTTTTCGTACTTTTGTGGTCTCTCTGAAAGTGTGTCCTTCAGTGGACCTGTAGCCAACGGGTGTGTCCCCAGAGGCGGTTTCTCAGGTGTCGTGACTTTCAAAGTTGCTGTTAAGATTCCGAGTCTGCCATGCCACCTGTGTGCCTGGGTTGTTTTCCTCTGTCGAGGGGAGTATCATTTGCCCATTTCTGAGGGTGAGGAATTTTGAGAATTAGTAGATTGTAGCTCCAAAGCGCTCCGTGCACACTTCTGCTTGGGTGCTTTCCAAATCCAGGGACATGATGATGGTAGCTCTGTATTCATTATGCTCCTTTTTTGCATTCCTTTTGATATGTTAGCCACCCATTTAACAGGTGCTTTAGGGAGTCCAGTTCTGTTACCCATGTCTGACACCATCACCTGGAAATATCTCCGATCCCACAGGTGACGGACTCAGTCCCACGAGACCGCACCCCCACTGATTATAGATTGGGGGTTCCAATGACCTCCTCCTCAGTTTCCATTAACTTGCTAGAGTGGCTCACAGACGTCAGAGAAGTATTTTACTTAAGGGCCGGGCCAGTGGGGGGGCGGTGCCCGGGGCAAAGGATGGGAGAAAGGGAGCTGTGCTCCCCTGCTCTCTCCCACGCACCGCACGCTTCTCTCCAAATCTCCAAGTGTTCACCAACCCAGGAACTCTCTGGACCCCACCCTTTTGGGTTTTTATGGAGGCTCATTACACGGTCACTGATTGACTTAAATCATCCGTCCTGGCGATCAGTTCAATCAACCTCTGGCCCCTCTTCCCTCTCAGGACTATCTAGCCTCAGTTGGCAGGTTGGTTTCTCTGGCAACCAGCCCCTCCTCAGGTTACCCAGGGGCTATCCTAAACTGCTTCATTAACAAAACGTCTTTATCCCCCTGGTCACTTAGGAAATTCCAAGGGTTTTAGGAGCAGTGTGCTAGGAACAAGATGAAGACCAAATTTCTATTTCTTAAAAATCACAATATCATAGTGAGCAGCTACCATGTTCAGCCAAGGTGCTGACACATTTCCTAAATCTAGAATTCCTTGCCTTTCTTTTTTGTTTCCTGACATCGTTAACATAAATCAGAATATCTAAGGGGCTGAAATTAAATGGGTTAAACACCTTGGTAAATTTCAACACAGAATTCAGTTCTGGCAAATTATTCATGAGACTACCCTGTTCTGTAGATTTGATTTAAAAATGCCTTTCTGGGGCGCCTGGGTGGCTCAGTCGGTTAAGTGTCCTACTTCGGCTCAGGTCATGATCTGATAGCTGGTGACTTGGGAAGCCTGAGTAGGGCTCTGTGCTGACAGCTCAGGGCCTGGAACCTGCTTCAGATTCTGTGTCTCCCACTCTCTCTGCCTCTCCCTTGCTCTGTCTCTGTCTCTCTCAAAAATAAACTAAATTAAAAAAAATGCCCTTCAGAGGAAGGAAAGATGTAGTCGGTATGAAGTTTTTATGAGATAATTTGAAACAGGTATTTCTCTTTATTCTGAAGGGGATCCTCTTTTGTTTTTCCAAATCTCTTAGACTTACAGATCTACTTTCTCCGTTTTAAACAGAAATCTACACACCATCTTACTAAACAGAAAAAGCATAATCCTTTCTGCACAAGCCAATAAAGAGTGCAAGGGCTTTGGGGTAAAGATGCATCGAGAACGCCTAAATGCCTTTGCAGACCTGAATTTCTGTCTTTCTGCCTCAGGAAGTAAGTCAGGATAAATATTTTTTTGGAGTTGTGGCATTCGGCCCTATTGACCCCCCCCCCTCCCCTGGGGAACAGTGACTCTGGTCTATGAACTTGAAGACAAGAAGGCTTTTGAGCTGAGTCATTGCAGTGACTCAGCACCGACTCACCTGGGGCGAGTTCAGACGCTAGGCGTTTGCTGCTGTGTGCCCTGTACAAGATCTGTTTACCTGCACCTTTGAAATGGAATAACAGACTCTTTCTCACATCAAAAGCCATTGTTACCCCATCTGCCGCAGAGGTACCTGGTGAAAAGGAGAACAGCTTAGAGCAGACGAAACTAGGTTTGAATGGGTATGATATATATCAGAGTAGAATTAAAGTGCCCGTGGGAACATCTGACGTAGCTATCATAAACCTTCCATGAATGTTAGTTCCTCCTGAGTAGAAGGTAAAGAAGATCTTCCGGCATCTTGTACTGAAACTTTAAAACCAGCTCACAGGTATGGTAGAAACACTTCCGAAAAAAAATTTAAAGGCAAACTACCTTTCTTATAGCTGATAGTAAAACAGAATCACCTGGCTGCAAAATAATTATATTTTTTATAGCTTGCTTATTATATAAATATAGTTAGAGTTTTATTTATTACACAAACTGCTGTATATAGCAGTTGTGTGTCACTAGCTTTACATCTGAAATAAGGGTACCTTTCATATACTTAAATAATGTACTTATCATAAACCTTATCATACTGGCAACCACTATTAAAATTAGAAGGTACGCACAGACTTACTGAAAACACTGTATATTCTTTTGGGCAAGTTCAACGTAATGATGTGGGTTTATCAGACGCCTGCGTTTAGAAGAACCCATTCATGGCAACAGGTGGGCCGGTGGGCTGGAAAGAAACAGGAGAAGCGCACATACCTTTGCCCTGAGGCTACCAGGAAGAGTTCTGATATTTCCCATCACCGTTACTTTTTTTCCCTGCATTTCATCATGAGTATTTTCAAACAGGCACCAACATTTTAAAAAAACGTACAGTGAACGCCCATATGCTCACCCCCCCCCCAGAGCTACAAGGAGCATTTCTCTCTAGTTTATTATAAACTGATCTAATGCATCTTTTTCTCCATTAATCGATTTTGTATTTAGATGTATCTCAAACTAAGTCGTGGACATCGGTGCACTCACCTCTAAGTACTTTAGGACGCGTATGTTAAAAATGAGATGAGAAAAAAAAACCAACTGAGATTAGGGCTCTTATTTTTTATTGGGAGGGCAAATTTACGTAAAACGAAATGTAAGAATTCAATGAGTACACCTGTATAACTCGAATCTCTATCAAGATCCAAAACGTTACCATCGCTCCCAAATCCCCTCATGCCCTTACCTAGGCAGTCTCCACTGCCAACTCCATGGAGGCAACCACCAATTATTTTTCACCATAGATCAGTGTTGCCTGTTGGAGAATTAACATGAATCGGATCGTACAGTATACACTCCCTCGTGTAACTCTCCTGTCACTCAGTATAATGCTGTTCATACTTACCCCCATTGTTGAACGTATAGTTTCTTTGAACTGCTGAGTACTACTCCATGGCAAGAACACATCACAGTCGGTTTACCCATTTTCCTATTGATTGACACCGGGCTGTTGCCAGTTTTGGGCTATTCCGAATGCGGTTGCTAAAAACACTCCTGTATGAGTTGGTTTACTTTGCCTATGTCTGTGTGGGTACACATAGGTTTTTATTTATCTCAGGTAAATACCCAAGAGTGAATTACTGTATCATATAGTAGGTATATATTTAGTTTCATAAAAAAGCTGCCAGATCTTTTTCCAAAGTGGTTGTGCCATTTTACTCCACATCCTTGCCAATGTTTGGTGTATCTCAGTTTGCATTTCTTTGATGACTAATGATGTTGGATACTGTCCTACACATATTTATTGTTCATTTATCTTCCTTTGTGAAATGTCTGTTCAGATATTTTGCCCATTTTTTAATAAGGCAATTTGTCTTCTTTTTTATTGAGTTATAGGATCTTTATGTATTCTGAATATAATTCCTTTGCCCCGTATATATTTTGTGACTATTTCTCCTAGGCTGCAGCTTGCACATTCATTTTTCCCATAGTATCTTTTGGTGTGAATAAGATCTTAATTTGAGGTAGTAGCTTCTTTTATGGGTATTTATTTCTGTGTCTTACCTAAGAAATTTTTGTTGCCTACCCTCCCCACCAAGTTGTGAAAATATTATCCTATTTTTTTTCTAGAAGCTTGGTAGTTTTATGTTTTATGTTGAAACCTAATATCCATTTTTTTGGTGGGGTATGAAATAGTCTTTGTTGAAAAGCCTTGCCCTTCTCCATCAGATTTTTCTGATGTTTTTTGCTGAAATTAGATAAGTACGTAAGTCTAATTCTATTTCTGGACTTTCTTTTCTGATCTATTGATACATTTATCTATTCTTATGCTAGTATATACTGTCTTAATTATTATAGCTTTGTAGTGAAACTTAAATCAAATATGCAAGTTCTCCAATTTTGTTCTCCTTTTTCTCAAGATTGCTTTGAATATTGTAGGTCCTTTTCATTTCCATGTAAATTTTAGAATCAGCTTGTCAATTCCTACTCCTCCCCCCCCCCAAAAAAAGCCTGGTGAGATTATGATTGGATCTTATTAAATTTGTAGATCAATTTTCAGTAATTCACATATTAAAACATTGCATATTCCAATACATGCACATGGTGTATCTCTCCATATATCTAGTTCTTTAAAAATTTTTCTTACCAAGGTTTTGTAGTTTTTAATGTACAAATCCTATACATGTTTTCAAAATTTATTCCTAAGTATTTCATTTTTTATGTTATCATAAAAGAAATTATATTTAAAGATTTCATTCTCTAATTGCTGCTAGTATATACAAATATAATTAACATTTGTGGATTGACCTTGTACCCCACAATCTTGCTAAACTTATTTATTGATTATAGTCGCTATTTTTCATAGGCTTCTTAGGATTTTATACATAGACATTCATGTGGGAACAGAGTTCTTTCTCTCCAGTCTGTTTGGCTTATTTTCGTTTCTTGTTTTATCACATGGGTTAGGACCTCTAGTAAATGTTGAACAGAAGTGGAGAGAGGCAACATACTTGCCTTATTCCCGATCTTAGAGAGAAACCAATATTTACCATTATGTATAATATTAATTGTAGGTTTATAATGGATGCCCTTTATGAGATTGAGGAAATACCTTTTTATTTCTAATTTGCTGAGTTAAAAAAAGTCCCAATGATGCTGAATTTGTCATATGACTTTTTCTGATCCATTGAGATAATCATGCAGTTTTTCTTCTCTTTCTGTCAATATGGTGAATTATATCAATAGGTTTCTTTGGAATTTAAACTAATCTTGTATTCTTGGAATAAATCTCACTAGGCCATAATGTAACTTCTTTGGTAAAAAATTTCACCTGTATATATGTCCTGTCTTTATCAGGTTTTAACAACAGGTTATGCTAGCCTCATAACATGAATGGGGAACTGTTTGTTTGTTTTCCGTATTCTACAGTAGTTTGTGTAAGATTGGTATTCATCGTTTCCTGAAATGTTTGATACAATTTACCAATGAAATTATCTGGGCCTATAGCTTTTTTTGTGGGGCTGTTTTCCAGGCCATATTTAATTCAGGTTTCTCAACCCTGGCACTATGGACATTTTTGACTGGATAATTCTTTGTTGGGGGAGGCTGTTTGATTCGTTGCAGGATGGTTAGGGCCAAACCTGCCCTCTATCCATTAGATGCTAATAGCTCTCCCTCACCCAGTCGTGACACCAAAAATGTCTCTATACATTTCCAAGTATCCTCTAGGGAATAAAATCACTCCTGGTTGAGAATTACATTTGACCTATAGTTTAAAGATATATCTGAGGTCACTGAATTTTCTTTTAATACCTTTTAAAATATGCATTTAGAGCTATAAATTTCCCTTAACATTACCTTAGCTGTGCTCTGCAAATTTTTATGTGTAGTATTTTAATTATAATTAATTTAGGGATATTTTTAATTTTCCTTGTGATTTCTTCTGTGGCTCATGGGTATGTGGGTATGTTTTAATTTCCAAATGCTTTGGAATTCTCTAGAAATCATAACATTCCTGGTTTGCAATTTAATTCTATTGTGGGAGAACATATTCTTTTTTCTTTAATGTCTATTTATTTATTTTGAGAGAGACAGAGAGAGCATGAGCAAGGGAGGGGCAGAGAGAGAGGGAAAGAGAAAATCCTGAGTGGGCCTGGCATTGTCAGTGCAGAGCCTGACATGGGGCCCAGTCCCATGAACCGTGAGATCATGACCTGAGCCGAGATCAAGAGTCAGATGCCTAACTGACTGAACCACCCAGGCGCCCCTGTTGCGAGGGGATACAGTCTGTAAGATTGCGATCTTAAAATGTATTGAGGCTTGTGTTTATGGACCAACATTTGGTCCTTCTTGGTGAATATACCATGATCTCTTGAAAAAAACATCAAATTCTGTAATTGTTGGATGTGGTATTCTATACACGTTAATTCAATTAAGATGGTTGATAGTGTTAAGTCTCCTACATATTTACTGATTATTTTGGTCTACTTATTCTATCAGTTGCTGAAAGACGGGTGCTAAAATCTCTATGATTGTGAGTTTATTTATTTCTCTATTTAGTCCTGTTGACTTTTGATTCATGTATTTTGAATTTCTCTTGTTAGGTAGATACACATTTACGTTGTCATGGCTTCTGTATAAATAGATTCTTTTATCATTATGAAATATCCCTCTTTGTCTCTGGTCATACCGTTTGTTTTGAAGTCTACTTTATTTGATATTAATATAGCCACTTCAGCCTCATTGTGCTTACTGTTTGCTCATTGGTATTGTTCTTTTGTAAGTAGAAATAATACTGTGATATTTTATATTTATACTGCATTATTTATGAACAGATTTAGCTTCTATGTTCTCCTTTGATCTCCACAGCAATCTTACGAGAATATAATGCTGTTATCTGCATTTTACAGAGATGAAACTGAGTCCACAGGGATTAAGTGACTTTTCTAAGAGCACAGTGCTTAGTGAGTCCTGTTCTGTCAACTGATAAGTGAGGGCAAATGTAGGAAGCATATGTGAGAAGGTGGTCCATTTTCTATCATCTAAAGCCATGGATGCTCACAGTTCCTCTCCAGGGTTCCAGGCTGACGCTAAAGAAACAGCTTTTGGTTATAAAGGCAGTGAGGGGCGCCTGGGTGGCTCAGTCGGTTAAGCGTCCAACTTCGGCTCAGATGGTGATATCGAGGTTCATGAGTTCCAGCCCTGTGTCAGGCTCTGTGCTGACAGCTCAGAGCCTGGAGCCTGCTTTGGATTCTGTGCCTCCCTCTTTCTGCCCCTCCCCCACTCAGGCTCTGTCTGTCTCTGTCTCTCTCTCAAAAATAAACATTAAAAAAAATAAAAATAAAATAAAGGCAGTAAATATCGTCACCATAGGGTGAATGGAATCAGTAAGATCTCTGAGCATCAAAGGACAGGCTGGGCTGGGAACAGTACTGTCACAAGACACATTTGATGAGCATCATCTCTCTGTCTCCATTTTTTGTTAGAGGTAGTATAGTTGGGCCTAGAAATAGAAGGATGGATCAGGTGCTCTCTGGTTGGCCACCCGCCCTGAGATCCCATGACTCCTTCTTATGGAGGCCATAAGAAAAGCTGATGTCTCAGATTGCCACTCACAAGGGGAAACTGGCCTTTCTGAGGGACCCTTTGCTTGCTTCTCACTTGGCAGTCTAAGCCCCAGGTGGCCAAGCTGTTGGCCTTCCTGGGGCTTGTCTGCTCCAGCTGGACCCGGGAGCTCAGCTATGCAAATGCCAGTTATGAGTTTGTATTTGTGCCGACCTTACCTTTTGCTTTGGAACCTCCAATGCCCACATGCCTGCCGGTAGGAAATCTGTCTAGTGAGTTTGGGCAATTGTTTGTTTGTTTGTCTTTTGTTCAAGTGGTAAATTTTATAGCTCATAGATATGAACTTGGTGATTTTAGTAAATATCCCTAGCTTTGTTACACTGATTTCTGTAACACAAAATGCACTTTGCCTTTGTTTGTTACCTAGTCCGCTTAAACCACTTGCTGTCCTCAATATAAACCGAAGACTTTTCTGCTTCTGTGTCCCTGACATGCTCTTTCTCTCTGGTTGACTCACCCCCAATGTCAAGTTCAAATACCACCTTTCTGAGAACCCCCACCGCCTTGTCAGTCAGAGTAAATGACTCTGAGCTCCTGGGGCCCGTTGGAGGAATCTCCCACCCTCAGTGAGCCCCAAGGATCCCCTGGAGGAAACACATTCCCCTTCAAGAGGTATGGGAAGGCAGAGTTCGGGCTTCAAACCAGCTGTAAGGGCAAACCCGCAAACCCACTGGGTGAGTCCCGTGCCCGTCACACCCATCCTGAGTGGTCACTGTCTGCTCATCAAGTTATCAAGTCCTGGGAAACTTCGCATTGGTCAACAGTGTCTGTTTTCAGTCTGGAGCTGGATGGAAAGGGTTAAGCGGTTAGGCAATTCCCCTGTGGCTTGGTTATTTCTGGAGAATCCTGGCACAAGTAATTTGCATAATGCAGACTTATCTCCTGGATGATGCGGTGCCCGTGCGATCCCAATGCAAACGAACTCCAGCTGTATTAACGTCCAGGCTTAGGGGGCTGAGTGCAGCCTTCCTGGGAGCCCTCGCAGGAGATCACTCTTGCCCTTTCCAGCCCCAGGGACCGTCAAGTACAGGCAGAGCCGAGAACTGTGCCGGTGGCTCCCACTTCCTCCTCAGCACATGGGGTTAGGGGGACAGTCAGGAGTTCGAAAGGGGCAGAGATCTGAGAGGCTCTTCAGCCTGGTCCCAGGCCACTCCTCCATTTGTGGGCTGCATCCTGGCCACGCAGATGCTCGGCATCATCTTCTCCTGTGGTCCCACAAGGCTTGTTATGAACTAATAAACCCTGCACAGTGTTACAATGTTCTAGGCTCTGCTCTAAGTACCTCATGGGTAGTAACTCATTTCATACTACGGTAACCTCAGCGGTCTTGCCCTAGAGTCTCTGACTGGCTGAGAGCTGGTCTATGAGGTCGGATGGATCTAGTTTCAAATCCTGATTCTGTCACTTAGTCGCCATGTGACCAAGGGCACGTTGGTTGCTGCCTCTCTGCCCTAGTTTCTCCATCTATAAAATGGGTTCTCAAAGGATTACCTTGAAGATTAGATGAGCTACTATAATACACAAAGCACTTGTCCTAGGGCCTGGTGTCTTGAGTGACAGGTGGCACCGGGGAAGAACGAGAGAGAAAACCTGACGTCTCAGAGATCCGTCTCTGTGGCCTATGGGATCCGACACCAAAACATTCTCCCCTGAATAGAAGACCATATCCAGCGTTCTAGAGGTGTGTGGCTCTTCTCTGTCACAGAGCTCTGGAACTCGTGATCTCCTGCCTGGGGAGCGGTGGAAGGGAGTGTGAGATGGCAGCGAGTCAGAGCTCTTACCACAAGGGTCTTAGGATGTGGCGCAAACTGAAAACTCGGTCTTGAGCATTTGTGCTTCTGATTAGATTCACTTGTCTGCCAGGGGCTGTGGGGTGGAGGCGGGAGGGGGAGAGAGAAACCTCTGACTCACACCTGCAGAGCAGGGGACCTGCCTGGGGGAGTCACAAGTGCCCACCCTCCTTTCTGCCATCAGAAACCCTCCTCGCGAGGGACACCCTGATGACCTCTGCCAACAAAGAGACCTAGGGCGTGGGATCACCCCTTCCTCATCTCCTGGGAGATAATCATAATCTAGTCTTGCCCCTTTAGCAGGGTGTGTAGTGGGGAAATCAGGGGTCCCAAGCAGGGGGCTGGCATGTTCCTAGGGAAGACACAGCATAGAGGTCCAGGTCCTGGATGGCACAGAATAGCCTGAGGGCCCCGAGCGACTGGGCAAGCTTGGACTGAGGGTAACATCCGCCCCCTGAAGATTTCACTTCAGGCTAGTCCTTTCTTTTAGGTCTGGCATTCTTGGACTCCCTCAGACCTCGCAGGCCCTGGCCCTGGATGGGGAGGGCCTGGATGGTCAGCAGCCTCAAGCACAGGCAACAGGGATCTGCGCCCGGGCCTTTCACACCACCCCCCACGGAACCTGCCAGGAGAAAGTTAATGAGTGATTTATTAAGTCACACAGGTGACATTCCTGCTATTCACCTCCCAAACCCAGATGGCTGAAGGAGACTTTTATTTAGGCTTTAACAGTCAGACAAACGATTTTGCTAAAGTAAGTATTTAAAACACAGATTTGGATTTTACATATTTTAGAGCAGTTTCTTTGCAGAGATGACTCAAGGAAATCTCCTTGGCATGTAGCACAGCAGGTAAATCCCAGCCTGAATGCACAGCTCCCCGGGGACCAGGTTTCCACCAGATCAAGATAAGGCAGGTAGAGCTATTACCAATATTTAATCAGGATACATAGCATTCGGCTCTGTAAAGGCAACGCTCGGGACGTGTGCTTGTAGACTCTGGCTAAGTGCCAAGGAAAGTATTAGTCCCTCCCTCGCTTGAAGGGTAAGATTACAGAGTTATTTGGCCCCGAAGCCAGTCACTGGAATTCAGATGGATATGTTGTGCCGAACAGCAGCCCTGCTTCCCCGGACTCCTACATCCTTAACAGCCATGCTGTGGTTCTGGGTCTGTGCTGGGCTGGGATAGACACAGCCTGGTCTAGCCTTACTCTCTGTAGAAAGCCCCCTGCCCCACCACTCTCCTAATTGGACCTTCCCAGCCACCCCCTCATTATTGTCCACCTTCCCTGCTCAGCCAGCGTTCAGCACAGTCAACGGAGTGGTGGTCTTACAGGAAGGAAGAAATGCTCTCTTTCAGTTCTTATATTTGCTCCTTTCTATTTCCAAATGCCTTCTTCTAGGGATCTGATTTCCCTGGGGGTGAACTCTTGCCCTCAGAGCTAAGGGGATCAGCCATGTTGGGGAAAGGATGTCAGATGAGTCCTGGGTTTTGGGGACCTGCTTCCGTAAACATCCTCTGACCTCAACAGACAAGAGCTCTCATGCCTGTTCTCCATCCAGCTTCCCTGTTGGCTGTCACTTGTCCTGCCGTTTCTTCTCCCCTGGTGTGTGTGTGTGTGTGTGTGTGTGTGTGTGTGCACGCTGGGGGTGAGGCATGAGCTCTGGATATTTCCCTGATAGAAATCCTGCAGTTGTGATGAGACATTTAGTAATCGCCAGTAGATCTCTGCCAGTTCCAGGGCAGAAGTCACAGCTCCTCATAGGTCTTCAGGAACCAGACGAGTTGCCAATATTACTTATCACTTAATGCTCTAGGCACAGAGTTGAGTGCTTACTCCATTACCTCATTTAATTCCTCCCTACACCTTCTGAGCTAAGTGCTAGCATCAGCTTTGTTTTATAGAAAAGGCTGAAGAGACGCAGAGAGGTTAAGTAAACTTATTTTAGGTCACACAGCTATTGAGTGGCCAAGTCAACGTGGAAGCCAAGATCTGAACCTACGCTGCATCCTTTAACACCATATGTTACCGTTTCTCTAATGTAAATAATCAAAGCGACTTTAAGTTTTCTATAATTGCATAAGCAGCGCACGGATACATTATTCTTGTGGAAAAATTAAGACGGCTCAGAAAAAGCTGCAATCCCCTATTTTTGTGTCACTTTTCCCCATTCTGGTGGTAATTATTGTCAGTTTGGCTAATTCAGAGCTTTTTCTATCTCACATTCATGTTAAGTAAATGCAGAGAAAGCATCAGCATCCCTTATTATCCGTTAATACACAGAATGGTGTTTACAAGCGTCGTTTTCGAGATTCTTTCACTTCACAATATGTCTTGACCCTCTTTCCATGTACACATAGCAGATGCATTCATCCCTGTCTGCCACTGCCTGGAGTTTCCCGTTGTGGGTATGTAAGCCGTAGTTGTCTGGTTCCTCTGTTGTTCGTTGTTTGTTGGTGAACAGTTGGTGAACGTTTGTTACCCAATTTCCACCACCATGATGTTTTAACCAAAATCCTTGAACATGGATATATGAAGCATTGATGACAATGGTCATTAGCTACAGGAAGGAAATGATGACAGGGGAGACTCAGAGGTGTCTTTCCTGGGAAATCTTTAAGGATGGCAAGCTCACACCTGGACTGGACCCAGGAGCCATCCTCCGGAGGTGGAGGACTGGATGACAGGGTATTAGTGGCCAGTCGATTTCAGAGCAGGGCCGTAAAGCCACAAGCCATGACCTTGACTTTGACCAGCCAGTCTAGGAGGGGTGGAAGGCCAAATAGCATGGACATTCATCACTTTTTATGAGAATTACAAATTTGCAAGAAATGCTCTTGTGCTTTTGAAATGTCAACTCTTTGCCTTTGAAGTGTCTTAACTTTGCAACCTTAACTTCTCTCACATTTTGTATGGCAAATGTGCGGGCGTCTAGACCACCGAGGTAATGCTGATAAAGTAGTGATCCTTTCATTCGGTGGGTTTTATTTTCCTATCAGCATTGCACAGTCATCTTGGCTCTGACCTTCACTCGGTGTGAGTAACTTTGAGAAAATGGTGGAACTGTCTTAAGTGTCAATCCTTTGTAAAGATTGGATGACAATCATGTCTGTAAGAAAAGCTAATGACTATGGAACACCTAAAATGCACCAGACATTGTGGTTATTTTTTTTGAAATGTTTGTTTGTTTGTTTATTGAGAGAGAGAGAGAAAGAGAGAGAGACATGGGGGAGGGGGGAGAGAGAGAGAATCCCAAGCAGGCTCCTTGTTGTCAGCATGAGATCACGCTCACAAACTGTGAGCTCATGACCCGAGCGGAAATCAAGAGTCCGTCGTTTAACCGCCTGAGCCACCCAGGCGCCCCCAGATATGGTGCTATTACTCACTTCACATGTGTGATTGGGTTATTACCTAATTTAATGCCACAGCAAGTAGAAGTAGGTGGTGGACCCTGGAGGCAAATCTGGGTTGAAATCCACTAGCAGTGTAGCCTTGGGAAAATGACCTAGTGTCTCTGTGGCTCAGGAAGTTTTGCTGAGAAGGGTAAAGGACTGATAAACCAGACTCCAGAAACAGCCCATGGGCTTTCAGTGTGAGAAGTCCCTCCACCCCCAGCCGCGATGCCCCCACCAGGTACTACCCTGGTGTTGGGCTGGAAGCAAGGGAGGTAAAGGCCTTCGTGACAACCTAGGTAAATATAACCATGACAGCAATAACTGACCCCACCTGCCAGGGCTGGGCCAGCTCTCCTGAGGAGTGGCCTTCTCTTGGGCCTGGTAGATGCCCCCAGTGTGGACAATCCTTGGCTTGAGAAGAAGCAAAGGGGGTCATACATTCCAGAGGGAGGTGGGGCCTCGGGGGTTATTTTAAGGAATTGGCTCATTTGATTAAGGAGGCTGGCAAATCCAAAATCTGCAGAGTGGGTCAGCAGGCTGGAGATAGGGGAAGGGCCGATGTTGCATTTCAAGTCTGGAGGCCAGGGAAGAACTGATGAGAATGGACACTGAGGCACAGAGAGGTGAAGGAACTTGCCCAAAGGCAAACAGCAGGGAGAAGAAGAGCCAAAGTTTGGACCTCAGCAGTCTTTTCTCCAGAGCTTATGCCCCTAGCTGCTCTATAGTCTGTGGCCTTTGTATAATGAGGCTATTAGTGTATCTGTTCCCTTGTTGAATTCTCGTGAGGTTAAAAGAAGGCACGTAATGTGCATGGTGACTGGCAAAGAGGAGACACTCAGTGCTTGCTAACTCTGTTCTCTTTGCTCTCTTCTGTTATGAAAACTGAGGCACGGGGTACCTGGGTGGCTCACTCGGTTGGGCATCCGACTTCGGCTCGGGTCATGATCTCACGGTCCGTGAGTTCGAGCCCCGTGTCGGGCTCTGTGCTGACAGCTTGGAGCCTGGAGCCTGCTTCAGATTCTGTGTCTCCCTCTCTCTGACCCTCCCCCGTTCATGCTGTCTCTCCCTGTCTCAAAAATAAATAAACATTAAAAAAAATTAAAAAATAAAATAAAATAAAAGATATAGTAAATATTAAAAAAAAAAAAAAAAGAAAAAAAGAAAACTGAGGCACATGCCCACAGACAGCCTGGTTGCTATTACCATTTGACTCAGATCCCTGTGCAGCCAGGAATGGATTTTTAGCCAGTGGAGAATGCTGCATGTGCGTGTGTGAAGCTGGGCGGCCCACGGCTGCGGCACCTGCATTCCTCTGTGTGTGTCTCCAAGTCAGACTGGGGCTGAGCCCTCAACAGGGCAGAAGCCTGGAGAGAGATCACAAGGCTTGAGGCTGACCTGTAAAGCCCAGGGCCCTGCAGCTAGCAGGGAGATTAGGGGCTGGGAGGCTTCAGGGGCCTTTATGAGGGTGCCCTTTGTCCTGGACTGTGGCCTTGGCATGCACCCAACCCCTGTCTCTGCTGCCAGACACCAGGCACGATCGGGAGGACAAGGAACCAGTCAGACGATGATCCCTGAGGCCACCACACCTGACCCTCTGCCCCTGTTATCAGTCCATCTGACTTGAGACCCAAGATGAAACAGTTGAGCCGTCTGGCTGTGGCATGTGCGAATGATACTCCCGCCCATGTCTGCGGGCTGTGCACACTGGCCCCTGTGGGGTAAGTGACCAAGTGCAATGAGGCAAGCTCTGGGGCCAGCAGGCCTGGGTTCAAATCCTGACTCCATTTACTAACATTATGACACTGGTCAAGTCACTTTCCCTCTTCAAGCCTCAGTTTCTTCATCTGTAAAATGGGGGTTATATGACTGATCTCTGAGCTGCTGGTTGGTTCAGTGAAAGGTGCTCACAAATGTCAAAGGTCTTGGCCCCAAACAGGAGTTCCTTTCTTCTTGTCTGTCCTTGGAATCACTCCTTTTCTGATTAAGACGTTGGTCCTAAGGCTACCTTCTCTGACAATCTGCTGTCTTCCTTGAGACTACAAGCACGGAGGAAGGTCCAAATCACCCTGGGCTGGCCCCATACGTGGGGCCTGGGCATAGAGTGACTGACAAAGCCAGGCCAGGGTCCCCGCCCAGCAGTCTTGAGAAGGGGAGGCCCGTTTGGCTGAGACCCGGACAGTGGTGACAGTCCCCCTTCAGGGAAAACACCCCAAACTGCTGGGGTGGATGAATTCTTGTACATTTCAGTTATATCTCCTGGGAACATGTCTCAGCTGGCTCTGATTGATTTATTTTGGCTTTCAAGTTATAGCACACGAATTTCTGAATTTCAAAGCCCTCTAGCCAATATGCAAATGGTTTTAATTTGAGGTGTAACAGACAGGTGGAATTAACACTCAAAAGCCAGCACTTTCTTGGTAGTTCCTGCCATAGAGCTGATCACTAAAAAGCAACATTATTTTTTCTTGTAGAAATTGTAGGGGTCTCTTCTATCCCGTGGTTCTTTTAGGCTGTGGTGTTAAAGGGAAAAATCACTTAAGGAGAAAATTCAAAGAAGAAGGAATTTTTTTTCCTTGTTTTTGAATACAATACATTGTTTTCTGTGTGTGGGTGTAGCACGAGTGGGTTGGGGGCTGTCGTTCGAATGACAGTTGGGTCCATCCTGGATCAGAGAGGAAGATGTCAGGCAAATCTGGGACTCCCCCCAGAATTTGTTTTGGTCCTTCCTTGTCTATTTTTCCTTTTTTTTCCCCCGTTATTTCTTTGCGGGTTTTTTTGTGGGACGTTCTGGGCCAACAGACTAGATCGTGAGTAAGTAATGGGAATTAAGATAATGGTTAAAAGCACGAGCTTTAGAGTTGGACAGATGTGGATTCACATCCTGATTTTTTCCACTTCCTGTCCTTGTGACCATGGGCACTTTGTTTGACCACCCGAACCCACAGGTAACTTGGTTACCTATAGAATGGAGAACAGCACCTGCTTCATGTTGCCAGGACGAAATACATAATTATGTACATCATACAGCACCCAATCCTTAAAAAGACTCTCATACAACGTTCAGTTCTTTGTTGAATGTGTTACCAACGAACTTAGGAGCCCAGTGCACCAGCAACTGCTAAGTGCTCTGTGGGGAGGTAAGAGAAAGGCTGGCCTTGTGTTTTGGCTCTAAGGTCTGGGAAAGAGAGGACTCACACGCGACTGGAACAAGATGATGGATCCAAGCCGGGGCGCGACAAGATGGTAAGATGAATGAGGCGGGTGGCGATAGGAACTGAAATTCAGGGAAGGAAGCCCCTCGAAGGGAGGAGGTGCCTGGCATTTCCTGAGCACTTACCATGTGCCCTGCAGCCTTTGCAGCACTGGACGGACCCCTCCACTCTTGCCAGAGCCCTGGGAGGTGGGCATTTTTACTCCCATTTTATTCGCAAAAGGGCACTGAGGCTCAGAGGCATGGAATGACCCGTCTGAGGCCCTCCAGCCAGAAGCGGCTGGGTGGCAATGGAGTGTGTACCATGGCGGACAGGCTTGAGCTGACCTTGAAGGAAGGGTAGGGTTCAGAGAGGCAGAGGCTTGGTTTGCTGCCTTCTCGGCTGTGGGAATGTGCCTCACTGGGAAGCGCTGGGGCGCGAGGAGGCCCTCTGGGGACACACCGCCGGGCTTGTCGTGGCTGGCAGGCTGTGGACATCTGTGCCAACCAGTCCTGGCAGGTAGAGACCACATACGGCTTTTGCCCCGCCACAGCCCGGCGGCGAAACCTGACTCGAATCTTGGACACGCAAGGTGCCCGTCATTTGCCTTCTTATCAGGCTGGGCACATGCCACGGCCAAGTGGCCACCCGGGCCGCCCCTGTCGGGGTAGATCCACTTTGCGCTGTGTGGGCGTTTGCACCGCCCGGACTTCGGGTTTTGCATTTTTGAGGGTTTCGCCTGTGGCTGCAGGGGGTGGGGCGGGCAGGAATGCTGGGTGCTCGCTCTTGAGCACCAACCAGGCTTAGGGCGTCCAGGGACGGGCCCGGTCACGGTGTAAGAGGGGCTGGTTTGAATCCTGCCCATCTTTCTTGGTCGTATGCCCTTGGGCAGGCCACCCGGCCTCTCTAGGCCTTCTCTTCCTTACCATAAAATGGGAATGGCAAAAGATATTAACCTTCAGTTTCATTTTGAATATCAGATATTATAAAGAGCCTGCTCTACCTTGCCAGGTGCCCCGTAAAATGAATCATCATTATTTTCAGGGGTGTTAGCTGCTTCTGGAGCAGTGAGAGCTCTGAACTCTAGAAGAGCGCCCAGAGAGGAGGGTCCAGGGAAGAGTGCAAGACTGTGTCGGGGGCCTTGATGCCAACTTGGTGCTAACACTCGGAAGAACCCCCGCTTCAAACCCTAAGCTGCCAGGGGGAAATGGTGCTCCACGTGAACAGGTGGAAAACCCGTGTTTCACAGATTGTTCAAAAAGGCCGCGTGATTGTGACACAGCGTTGCCCCTAAAAGGTCACAGCTGTGCTCAAACAGGGCTTGAGGAGGGTGTAGTTCACACGGGATCGTCCAGTCGGCAACTGTAGCAACCACAACGTGCAGACACAGGCGTGTGCTCCTTGCCCGTCAGATGCAGGGCTCGGTGGAGAGAACACAGTGCGTGTCAAACACCCTGGATTTAACTGCCACTTGCCACCGTGTGACAAGTTCCTTCCGCCCTCTCTGACCCTTTCTCACGCCTGGAGCCTGTGTCCCTTCACCCCTCCAGTCCCCTTGGCATTTACAAGAGCCCTGTCAGGTTGGCATTATTACAATTATTATGATGATGAGCAAACAAGTGCAGACCGCTTAAGGGACTCGCCCAAGGTCACTTCTAAGAAAGCCAGAGTGAGAACGAGGTGTCACGCTGGGATTGAGCCTCCTGTGTTGAAAACCTCTCAGCCAAGGGGTGCCTGGGTGGCTCAGTCGATTAAGCGTCCGACTTCTGCTCAGGTCATGATCTCGGGCTTCGTGGTTCGAGCCCTGCGTTGGGCTCTGTGCTACCAGCTCGGAGCCCAGAGCCTGCTTCGGATTCTGTGTCTCTCTCTCTCTCTCTGCCCCTCCCCTGCTCATACTCCCCCCCCCTCTCTCTCTCTCTCTGCCTGTCTCAGAGACAGAATTTTAAAATTTTAAAAATTTTTTTTAAAAAAAGAAAACCTCTCAGCCAGGACCCCTGGGACCCTCTCGAAGAAGTTCTGGGCCAGTGGAGACCCTGAGCCTGTCCTTTGGCATCGTGATCACTGCGTTTTTCCAAACTAAATTCCTGTTCTCTGGTGATACCAGCTGGATATTTGCATACTATATCTCTGAGAACAATCTCAGGCCAAAACTCTGACATTTTACGAGAGGTTGGCTAATTATATGAGGCACCATTGGTCTGCTGCCACGGAACAGTTAGGGTAGAGTGACTATTTCAGAGGGTTGTAAAAATTCCCTGGACAGTTATTGCCAAAAAAGCTCTCAGTGGACTGCACAGTGTTTTTATGGAGACATTTTTTGGGAGGGTGGGTCTGGCTTTAGGGAGCGTCTCTAAAGAATAGTCTTCATTGGTCTGGGGTTTTGACTTTGATCAGTTCAGTCTTAAATCAACTTTATTCTCAAGTACTTGGCTGACCAGCCTGTAGCTTCAAAGCCCCAGTCAAGTGAAGGCAACACAGGGTTGGGCCAGAGAGTGGAGGGTAGTTCCAGTTCAACTGGGGTTCTCCCCTGAGTTGCAGAAATTGGGCTGTCCCCTTAAACATGGCGGTCCAGTGGATCAAACAAGAATTTTATTTTTTTCTCCAGCAATTGTAGGAACGAGTCAGCGTGGTTGGAGGAGAGGCTGTGGCTTCCATAGATGCAACCTTAGCAAGGTTTTCTCCCCTTGGCCTTACACTTGTTAGCAGAAGGGCATGGAAGCTTATCGCTGTGAGAGGCCAGGGAACAAGAAGTCGGCCCTTCTTGGCCCTCTGCACGGGGCCAGGAGGAGCAGATTTCTGCAAATCGGGCCTCACGGAGGTCCAAGACCTCAGCTTAATCTTACCTTGCCCAACGGCCAGCTTGCAGAGTCATGTATAATCCCCACCCCACTCGGTGAGAGGACGTCGTGGCAAGAGGGGAAGGGCATGGGTAGAGGAGTCGGGCCTAGAGCTGGAGACACAGTGGCCAGTTCTGAAGACATGTGACTGGGGCTGGGGAGCTGGCTGACTCTTCGTTCCATTCCTTCACCCCCAAGGGGAATGCCATCCCTCCCGAGCTTCCCGTGCTGAAGTAGAAGGAATAGTGAACAAAGAATTTCTCACAATCCTCCTTGAAGAAAAGGTAGCCCGTCAAAATGTACAAACTTCGAGTTATAAAATAATGAAGTCCTGGGGACACGGTCTACAGCGCTAAGGATACTGCATTGCAGATTTGAACGTTGCTAAGAGAGCAGTCCTTAAAAGTCCTCAAAAGTTCTCATGAGCCAGAAAAAAACTTTTTTTTGGTAACTACGCGCGCTGTGGATGTTAACTAGACTTACCTGCCGTGATCGTTTTGGAATGTGTACAAATATCGAATCCCCAATCACTGCGTTGTATACCTGCAACCAATATAATGTTATACGTCAGCTATACCTCAAACAAACAAACAAAATAAATCAGAGGCTCAGTCCTCACCCTAAACCTATTGAATCATTTTAACAAGATTTCCCCTCAGGTGATTCATATGCTCATTAAACTTTAAGAAAAAAGGGGGGACAGAAAAGAAAAACGTAAAGGTAACCCAATAAGCCCTTTGCAGCACAAGCTGCCAAAATCCATCAAATTCTTTGAGTGTGAGCAGTTCCCCTCCCCCACCCGCAGGTTCAGGGGTCCCTGCGGAGGAGGGGGGCTGCTGTGGTTCCTGGAGGAGTCTGGGTGCATCCCACAGGGGGTGCTTCAGCAGACTCGCACTTGTTCCTTCTGTTTGATCAGCATCTGTGACACATTCTTGGAATAGACTCCTTACTTTTCTTCTTTCCCTCCTTTCCCTCACCCTTTTTCCCTTTCTCTCTCCTCCTTCTTTCAACTTCCTCTGCCTCCTTGGTCCTCCTTTTTTCTATCTTCCGGTCCCCAACTTTCCCCCTTCCTTTCTTCCTAGACATTGATTTTCGTCCCTCCTCCTGACAGTCTCACCTCCTTAACAGAACTGTGGGCTCCCAAAGCTGGAGACCACGTCCTGAACTTGCACCCCACCTGGCAGATGCAGAGACTTTCTAGAAGTATTTGTCAGCCTGGTTCTCAGTGAGGCTGTGTCCTTCCTGGCCAGTGCCTGTGCTGCAGAGACCACAACAGAGGCACTGCTCTCCCCTCCAAGCCTTCCTGGGGCTCCTTCTTTGGCTGTGGCTCTGCCTCTCGGGCAGCTTCAGTAGGTGATGATAGCCTGTCTCTGCCCTGGGTGGCTTGTCCTGTCTTCTACAGCCCAATGTTCCATCCACAGACCCTTGTTTCTACTGCAAAGTCCCTTTTCTGGAACCGAACAAGCAAGGTTAGAGCTCCCCTTTTCTGTGTTTCTTTATTCCCCTGATGGAAGCAATTCTTAGTGGCCAATGAAAAACTAAAAAAGTCTAAGCCTTAAGTTTCTGACTCAGACTGTCTGAAAAAATAACACAAAGTAAAAAATGAATTTGCTGAGCTCTATCCACAGGATATTATCCACACAAACATGTATCATTATCCACACTTGAAGGGCGAAATCTTGGCGTTTCGCGAGGACTGTGCCCATGATGCAGAGATGCGTGGGGGTGGGGGCTCAAGAAGCCTTAAGGTTAAGCAGCTAATGGCAGTGGTGCCCTTGCTATGAGGCAGGCACCAAGCTAGCTGTTTCACGGACATTCTCATGGAGTCCCCCAACAACTGTGGGAGGCAAGCAAGTGTTATTTACATGCCCATTTTACAAAGGAGAACACTGAGGCTTAGGAAAGACTAAGTCATTTAGTGAAGGCTTCCACGCCTCGGGATTCAAGTCAGAGATGACCCTGGTTGTAGCCCCTCTATTATACTACCTCGGAAAGGAAAACCACAGTGTCGATGTTTAGAAAGGCTTTAGGATTAGACAGATTATGTTTGAATTGTGGTCTTCTAACTAATTGGTGTGGGCCTTTGGCTCAAACTCCGGATTTCAGTGGTCTCATCTATAAAACGGGATAACAACACGTAGCCCACTGGTTGGTTATGGGGGCCAGATGAGACAGTGGGTAGGTGGTCTTGCTGACACAAAGCAACTGGGAAGCCCCATCTAGCTGATGTCAGCAGAAACACGATTTTCTCCTGAAGTGCAGAGAACACATAAAACCCAGATAGGCACAGGAGTCTTTCCCGAAGGCTTGAAGGATGACATCTGTGCCCTTGATGATGCTCTCAGAATCCCCATTCCCTCCAAGGCAGGATGGCCCTTGTCTCAGTGTCTCAGAACATTTGGAAAGGTCTTGGAGGTTCTGGGCATACCATGGGACCTGACTTCCTGGGATGACCTCCTCCTCATCCAGAAAAATAGCATCCCACAAGTCATCCCCAGGACGAAAACCAATGTTGAAGAGGTTTTCTGAATGAGTGGGTTTTACCCCAATGATTGGTGTGCTTTGGGCACTACATGGTACCCGGAGACGTTAGAGTCCTTGTCCAACGTTACAGAGCAAATGAGTAAGTGGGGGATCCAGGAATCAAACCCAGGTCCGTCTGCCCCGAGGGCTCTAAAGTCTGGGCTGTCCTGCTCTCTGAGGAGACCATGAGGTCAGTGTCTGGGAAGCTGGACTCCTACTCCCCGCCCCCGGGCGGCCGGAAGGGGACCTACAGAAATGCACGCACCTGTCCCTGCGGTTGGGTGGAGGGAACACCGAGGCCCAGGCTCCGCATGGCTGACCAGGTTGGAAGGCGCCCTCATGTCCTCCGCAGGAGAGAAAACTAGCCTTGGAAAAGGGCAGCCAAGCCCATCGTAGCTCTGCTCCTTTCTCTCGTCCCCGCAGAGTGCTGGGTGCAGAGAGGAACGCTTGGCCTTTTCATCTCCTAATTCACAAAGCCTGATTGCCGGGCAGCGCATAGAACCCTGGGAAGGGAGCCTGAAAGAGGCTGCAGCGGGTACTTGCGGTGCAGGTGTACCTCTGCTCACGGAGCAGTAGCCCGGGTACTTGTGGATGGTCCGGCTCCTCAAACCCAACTCAAAGGGGCTGCTGCTGGGACCGGGGCGCTCAGAGAAGGAGATCTGGCTCAGGAGCTCCAGGGGTCAATTCTGCCACACTCATCTCCGGAGACCCTCAGTTCCCCGCCTCGGCTGTCCTGGGCCCAGACTCCAGTGAAAGTGTAGCTGGAGTCCTGGCTGTGTTTGTCTGTTTCAAGTAAAGGGCGGTGTGCAGAAAGATTTGCTGAGACCAGGGAGGTGCTCAGGCTGAGAAGGGCTTCGGCTGGAGCCATGTCCCCCATATGGGGCTGTCTTCTATGCCCCCCATTGCATGTGCTTGCCTGTCACCAGAGCAGTTTGAGGCTCACCGTGTAGGAGCAGGCTGCTGGAGAAGGGAGAAGCATTTCTGTGGCTTTCGTCAAGGCCAAAGAGCGCGTAAAATGAAGACACCAGAAAGTGAGCTCTCCCACCCGCCTGGCTCAATGCCTCAAGTGGATGTAAGAAGAATGTCCCCCAGGGAGAGCATGGCAGGAGCTTTTTTTAAGCCTGACACTGTGTTCCCAACCATTGACCAGTCCCTTTGCAGCAAGAAGAAAACAGAAGGAGCCACACACAGAAAACGTCATAGAACATGAGAATTTCCATGTGATGCCAGACCTGTGATCTCTCCAGGTCAGAATTCGCTGATAATAATGATGAACACGGGAGGTGGGGGGAGGATGTTCACTATTGGCCGAGACCTATGTTTTTAACGAATTTTAAAACAATGTCATTCAACAACCTCATGAGGTTGGAAGAGCTACCAAGAGTGGGGTTTTGTGTTTGTCCCGTAAAGAGTCCTCAAAAATTAGGCACACCCTTTTACCTCCTGCTCTGACCCTCAACCAGCTCTTTTTCAGTAGCACATTGTTGACTCTTAACAAACTTATGTGCAATAAAGATTGTTGGACTAAGAAAGTCTACTGCCTTCCCTACTGAAAGATGGCAGTGTCCTTGGGCAGGGTACTTTGCTACTCTGGACTCAGTTTCCTCACCTGTGGAAAGAGGGTTGATCGGACAAAACCACTGTTCAACCCTGGCTGTGTATTAGGATCTTCTGAGGGAGTTTAAAAAAATACTAAGGCTTATTCATTAGAAACCTCCATATACCCTCGATACATGAATACATGCCTGTAGAAAATAGTGAAGATTGAGCAAGATCCATGGTCTAGTTAGCTCCGGATAGAGGGTGTGCATTGTTTTGTAACTATAATTTCAAAATAAGGAGTTAAAAAAATCCTAATGCCCAAAGGGATTGTGATTCATTGGTGTGGGGTTTGGACGTCAGCGTTTTTTACAACCTCGTCAGGTGATGGTAACGTGCAGCCAAGGGTTGAGAACTACTGAACTAGGTGATCTCCGTGTCCCTTTCCAGCCCTAAAATATTATCAGCCAAATTAATCTCGACCCCTCTTGAAACTATTTAAATGTTCAACTTGTAGGGGTAATTTTTTTTAAATGCATTACCTGCTATGTGAAAACTTTTTTTTTAATTTGTCCTAAAGTTACCCCTTATTTGATGGACCCAAGCTCTTGCCTGCTTCACTTGCAGGCATTGTTATCCTCTGGCCATATCTTGGAGCGGCCGCTTCTCAACTGATCCCTTCCCGGGATTCCCGCCGCCGGTGGGGCCACCGCACGGGCTGCGACAGCTTCCAGTTTGCCCTGGACCACAAGTTCCTGCAGCTGGTGCCACCAGCACTGCTCAGGTCTTGTCAGAGAGCGCGAATGCTTCCCTTTAAAGTGCCTTCACTTTATCCTCTGTACTTCTACTCAAAGCTCTACGGGGAACCAGATGTCCCGAACAGCTGGGGTTCCTATAGGAATTGTAATGTGGCGGGGTGCATATTCAAGCAATGCTGAATGGGACTGTGCTCCCACAGTCTGAAAGGAAAGGTCCCCCAAATTGGACCTCTCACAGGAAGCCCACTTGAGGATGCTCCCCAATTCTTTAAAAAAATTTTAAGAGAGAGAGAGAGACAGAGTGTGAGCAGGGAGAGACAGAGAGAGAGACACACACACACAGGATCCGAAGCAGGGTCAGGCTCCCAGCTGTCAGCACAGAGTCTTGAACTCACGAACTGTGAGATCATGACCTGAGCCAAAGTCAGACGCTTAACTGACTGAGCCACCCAGCTGCCCCAGATGCTCCCCAATTCTTAATCTGGATCCTCTGTCCTCTGATGGGTCCTCCTCTCAGAAAATGCCTCCTTCTTTGCACAACCACAATGGAATTCTTACCTTAGCTCCCCTTTAGGGTGACTGTCACCTAGCCACAAATTGGTCTCTCCCTAGGATTCACCACTTCCCCTCATCGGGACAATCCTAGGACTTGAGTAACCGTAGCAGGGCTCCTCTTGAAATCTGGGTGATCCAACCAAGAATTGCACAGGAGGGGAGGGACGTGGTGGCCTCGAAGCTGGGAGGGAACTGGGTGCTCCAGATCCATTCTTGACAGGCTAAGGGTAGATGTCTCCTCTTTCCTCCTGATTATCCAGATGGCAACGAATGGTGCTCTCTCTCTCTCTCTCTCTCTCTCTCACACACACACACACACACACACTCTTCTACATTTGCCAAGGACCAGCAGCATGTTCTCTATCCATTTAATTTAAGCAAGAAAAACTATTTTCTAAGTGGATGCTGATTCCTGCCCTCAATGCATTTGATGCTTAATTATAACGCAGAACTGTGTCCTCTCAGATTTTTTCATCCTTCCAACTCCAAAGTCATGCCCAGAGGCCTATTGGAACCTAAGACATGGGGCCACTTATGCTACCTTTTAAGGCACAAATCCATGTGGCTCTGAAGACCAGAGCTAAAATCCCAGCTCCCAGACCTTGAGGTACCCCAAAGACCAAATCTCCTTCAGGCAGGGCATCTCTGTACCTTCATCTGTAAGGGCAGGGGAGGCAGGACAAGAGTCAATTACTTTTTTGAGAAGCCCTTCCGGACGTTGTGCTGGGGTTATTTAGGGTTTGAGGATTTGGAAATGGTGGTGAGTCCATATTTATTTTAATCCATATTGTTCACAACTTTGACTGGCTTTGATTCCGGACTGAATATATGATTTTTAAAACCATTTCCGGGGCGCCTGGGTGGCTCCGTCGGTTAAGCGGCCGACTTCGGCTCAGGTCATGATCTCGCGGTCCGTGAGTTCGAGCCCCGCGTCGGGCTCTGTGCTGACAGCTCAGAGCCTGGAGCCTGCTTCAGATTCTGTGTTTCTGTGTTTCCCTCTCTCTGACCACCGCCTCCCCCCCGTTCATGCTCTGTCTCAAAAACAAATAAACGTTAAAACATTTTTTTAAAAAAATAAAACCATTTCCTAACAAAAGGTAGCACCCCCTTCACCCCCTCCTCACCATCCCCTCTTCTCTATATGTTGCTCCCCGACACCCACTTGTAGCTCAGGCCAGCGGCCAGGATGTCACCACGCTGGGCCATCGCTTGAGGCAATAATTACCAAATGGTCACTACCTTCAACTTTGTCTCAGGCTCCAAGGGTTGACCCCAAATTTAAGTTTCCCAAGAATTTGAAAATTAGTCTATGCCTACTCTCCCTGAACTTCTCCCCGTTTTATGTTTTTGAAGTCACATATCCTCTTACCTGTCGACCACATTTTGAGGGCACATAGTCAACCATGCACACAGTAAGTGCTTAATTAATATTTTGTTGGATTAATTGAATGGTTCCGAATAACAAAATTATTCACTCAGTGACTCTCCCATTTATAATCTTATTAAATGCCTCTGTGGTGTGAGAAGAGGGGTACAGATGTACATACAAGAGATCCCGTTCCAAACAGATGATTCCTCCAGGTATAATGCATGGAAAGTATGCAAAGGGCATTGGACGTTCAGACCTCCTGGGTTGGAGAACTCCTCCTGATGACGGGTTGTGTGACCTTGGACAGGCTAACTCACCTCTCCAAGCTGCACTTCCATTGCTGATAAAAACAAGGACAGTGATAGGATCTGTCTTGTGTTGTTGTTTGAAGATTACATGAGATGAATGCCCACAGCACTGGATCATAGGAAGGGCTTAATACATATAAACTATCATTGTGCTGCTAGGTCCCAGAGGGGAACAATTTGGCCATTGAATATGTGAATGTTTTCAAGTGTAGACAGAGGACCGTCTATATCAGATTCCACTTGGGTCCACTTAAAAAATGAAGATCCCTGGGTCCTACCACAGACGTACTGAATCGTGCTTTCTCACGCTGAGACACAGGCTTCTGGATTTTATGCGGCTTCCCAGGCATATGCAGAGGAGAGGCGCTCCAGCTTGTCCCCGTGCTGCGGGCAGATGTTTTACCTGCCACTCTAGGGCTCCTGAGATGTTCTGTGTGAGCTGTCCTGCTTAAGAGACCAGGTGGGCAGTGTTCATCCGCTTCTTCGTGTGCCAGGTGACCTGTTAGCCCAAATTTCTGGAAAGATCTTAAAGGCCAGTTTAAGGTGGGGTCATTCATTGTGATGCATAGCAGCTCTGTTAGCCCATGTTTCACATTCTTCATTTTTAATCTCTTTCTAGACTAGATGTAGGCAAACATGAAGGGACATATGAAGAAAGAATAAGAAGAGGGGAGGCGAATGTTGTTAGCAAAGCAACAGACACAGAAGGCACAGGCTAGAAGCAGAGAATGAAAAAAAAGAAGAGAATGACATCAGGAAGAGGATATTTTGGTGCCAGCCACTGGCCATCTTCGGGTTCTCTGCTCTTTGTCCCTTGGGGACGGCAGGGGTGAAGTGGGGTGGATCGTAGGCAGGGGCTTTACAGCGTCAGAGCAGATGTTTGTTAACAACAGGCCAGTGTCAGTTCAGTGTGAAACTATTAAAAATTTAGTTTTATTGGCATCTCAGAAAGGCAGCAATTGTTCTATTTCCCTGGCACAACGCTCCCACGAGGCAGGTTGCAACTTGCCGTGTTTGCCCAAGCCTCAGCGGAGTGCCCAGGGAGGCGACAACTAGGCACGTCATCTTGAAAGCCTATCTGCCTCCCGATAGAAAAAGGCCCCCTGAGGTGGGGGTTTGTCAGCTTCTTCTCCTCAGTCCCCAGAGGAGGGGCCTCCGGCAGCTCTTGGGCTTGGCATCTTTATGTCTGTGGACAGTCAGCCCTTCTGGAGAGCTCTGACTAGCTGTGTGGAGGCACACCTGTGCTTGTATGAGGAAGTCGAGGTCAACGGGGGACGATTTCACAGGTTCCCGAGCAGCCTTTCACAAACGACAGCTCAAACTCTTCACCACCAGAGAGTGCGTAAAAAGCACAGCTTTGGTGTTCTTCAGACCCAAGCCTGGGTGCTCACTGGCTGGGTGACATTGGGTAGGTGACGTGACTTCTCTGACTCTCAGACTGTTCATTCTGCTATCAGTATTGCTGTGAAGATTAAGTGAGAGGATGTGTGAGGAAACCCTCAGGCAATTCTGGCACACAGGAAGGGTTTGCAAAATGGTAGCCGTGGCCACTGCCAATGGTATGAATGTCGGTGCCATTGTGCAGAAACTTGGGACGTGGAAAACGCCCCTCCAGGCTTCATTGCAGGGATTAAGTCCTGTGATTTAATGCCCTCAGTGAACAGGATTGAACAGTAGAGTGTAGCGTAGGTAGCTTAAGTAACTGCCCTTCACCTTGAAGGATGGTTGGGCTTGTTCAAGTAGATTAATCAGAGGAAGTCGACTCTGAAATTCAGTTGTAAACAACACGGTCAATCCTATCAACCAATGTGTAGAAACAAATGGCACAATGCGTATTTAAGGACTTAATGAAGACACTTGGAAATACAAGATAACGACCACTTCCAAGCTTTGTGGTACATCAACAGCATGGCGGCTCTCGGGAGAAAAAAAATCAAGTATTTGCCCTTAAAGTTTACAAAACAACATTTTGGGAATGAAGAATTATCTACAGGTTAATATTGCTGTAGTTAAGATGTGCCTTTTGGGCATATTAACATTTCATTGACGAATGTTGGATAGGAGAAGCTAATGATTCATAAATGTCTTTCTCTGATGTTGCCTTAAGACGTACACCCTCATTTGGAGGTGAGGCTGCCCCTCCTTTTCAACCACCACAGCTGTGTCTACCCTCCACCCCCATGGGAGCCAAGGCATCTGGCCACATTAAAATAATTTTAGGGGCACCTGGGTGGCTCAGTTGGTTAGGCGTCCAACTCTTGGTTTTGGCTCAGGTCATGATCTTGTGGTTTCGTAAGTTTGAGCCCCGCGAGGGGCTCTGTGCTGGCACCAAGGAGCCTGCTTGGGATTCTCTGTCTTCCTCTCTCTCTGCCTCTCCTCTGCTGGCACTTTGACTCTCTCAAAATAAAATAAAATAAAATAATTTTAAATTCATGAATAAGCGAGCTCAAACTATTGAAGACTAATTGGTGATTTACCATAATTAATTGTTATTATTCAAACCAACTGGAAACTGCTACTGGAGAATTAAAAATATGTGAGCCAATTTTTAATAATACAAAATTTATTAGTAAAAAAAAATTAGAATTTGTTCATTACATAGAAAAGTAACACAGCTGAACATTCCCTACAAAAATGTTAACCGTAAGCACATAGAATAGGAGTGACACAGTGATCAGGTCTGAGGACTTCCTATTAATGCCTCGTGAGCCTCGGAAAATCGAAAATGGTGACGTGCAAACTGGGCTTGTGACGTTTTGTCAATGGGTTGGATATTTCGAGTTGTCATTTGGGGCGGCCGAAAAACAGATATGTGTACCGTGTTCCGAATTACCGTAACTGCCATTAACTATAGCAGATGTCACAGTCTGTCCCCCTCTTATAGAAATCACTGGTGGCCGCTGCAGAGGGGGCAAAGTTCACGTAGTCTGAGCTGGGGTAGGACAAGTACTCTGATGCCCTGATGGTGTCCAAGTGTTCTGCCTCACACGACGCACAGTAGCAGACGGAGGTGCCGGCCGAGGAGAAGCAGTCGTACTGGGCGTCCGGGGGCAGGTGGGCATAGGAGTAGTCTTCGGAGGGGAAGCCACAGTTCCTGGTGTCCAGAGAAGGGGGCGAATTGTAATTCTCTGGGGCATATGACGGTAGCTGAGCCGGCGAGTAACTGTAGTCTAAGGAACCGGAGAGAGTGGAGGAATCAGAAGGCGATCCCGGGGTCTAGAGAAAACCAAGGAACAAAGAGCTTGATACTTTAGACGGGATTAAAAGAGCTGCATGGAGTGGATTTAGTAACTCAGAGTAAGAACACTGGGGGAAAGAAATACAACACAACACCCAACCTAACCCAAGTGTGCAGGAGTAATTTAATTTGCAGACTGCATGAGTTCACGACACCCTATTCTGTATTTGCCTATTTCTTCCCCAACAATAAATTGCCTTGCTTCACTGGCCTCCTTTGTTGTGAACCATACTTTAGAGGATGCTTTGTTCTTAAACCACAAAATCCCATTGTGCGTCAAGTCACCTGCACGTCAAATCTTGCCGTGTGCCCCGATATAAGCCGCAGGTGGCACCTGGGATGTTCCTCCACACCCTTGACTGTGGACAGACAAGTGAGCGTGCACAGGCAGAAGTGAGATCTTCAACAAGCCAGTGTCTGGGAGACTCCAAGACGTGACTCACAGTCACTACAGTCTTGTCCCCAGAGGAGAAAGATACCTTCTGCTTTCTCATAAGCAGGGCTACGGTTATTACCGAGAAAGCCTTCTTTGGAAGCCAGAAGTGAACTGGATGACTGGGGCCCTGTATGCATATTCCGTGGAGTTAATTTCCTAGACCCTGAAAATTTAGTCTGCTACATTTTGACAAACCAAAAGAAAAAAAGTATTTGCATTAAAAAAAAAAACCTTACTTTTTATGGTTTTAAAAAACTGTATGAGTATCTAAAAGACATCTCAAACAATTGGTATCTATTAATGGCAACCTTACTCCATTGTAAATGGTACCATATTTTCCAACATTTGAGGTTCATGAAGAATAGACTGTCCAAATTCTTAGAAGGATTAAGGCTTCTTTTTCACTAGCCATCTCAGACCTAAATGAGTTCTTGTGCCTACACCAGACCAAAACAGGCACTTAGGAGAGCCAATTCAGCGTCAAAAATGAAACAAAAACCCGTTACTGGAATGAATGCCAGTTTCATACTGTGTAGATGCAGCCTTAATTCCATTTTCAAGAACTCAAAATCAAAAATCCAAGGACTGCTGTTTAAATCAATGATTTCCAGTTAATAGATGTCTTAACTACAGTTTTTAAACATTAAATGAACACTGTCAGGAAACCTCTTTTTACTGCCACCCACCACTTACTTGGGCATGGCCAACTTGGGAAATCACGATTCCGCGTGTATCCAAAGCTTTGCCCCCTGTGATGTGTGGTTATTTTGACCCCCACTGAATTTTAACTGGTTCTCTGCTTGTTTCCTGGATGATTTCCTTGTTGATAGTGTGATTTCTCACGAGATGATGCAAACTCTCTTACAAAGCATTACCACCCCAGAGTAAGCAACAGTCAGGTTTTGTAAAGAACCGAGATAAATTACCAGGCTCTGGCTAATGCAGAAAGGGGCGGCTTGGAAGCTGTCAGGGAAATAGTGTGGAGCACTTTGCGCGGAAGTGAGCGAAGGGTCCAGGTGTGTCTCTGTCTGAAGGTAGGAATCAAAGATCTGGTTGAGGCAGCTTGTGTTTTCCTCACAAGAAACACAACTGGAAAATTCTCGGGGTTGAAAATAACTGGGTGTGGAAGAAACCGGTTCAGGCTCAAAACACAGCCCTAGAAGAGAAAGGAATAAGCTTTTTGTTGTTGTTGTTGTTGTTGTTGCTGTTGCTGTTGTTGTTGTTTAAAAATTGCCCTTACAACTTTGAATAGAATTCTCTCCTATATTCTGAATATTTATCATGTGTGGGGGGAGGGGCAGGGGGGCTTAAGAAGTTCTAGAAAAGTAAATAGGCAGGCAATTTGGATTTTTTTTTTTAGTTGCCTTAGTGAATTCAAATCTCAATGGAATAAATCTGGTTAATTATGTGGAAAGAGGCTGTAAATGTGGTCAGGGCACAAAATAAAACAATGACAATCCAACCTGAGTCCAACTGTCATAGTCAAATAATGGCTCAAGGCTCTGCTTTCTTGGACTATAAGGCATCAACATCCCATTTGCAGTTCAACTTCACCTCTCAGAAGTAACATACAGAATTGCATGAGGCTTTAAGAAAACTTCTGATGCCATGGGAAACAATTCTCTTGATTTTGTGTTGCTGCCTTTCTAAACTTTCACACTTACTCAGTAACTTAAATTTTGAGGAGTGATACAAATAGCCACGCAAATAATACAAATAGATACCAAGAACGTAAAGTGAATTAGTGGTATTTGTTACAAGTTACAAAAAGCAAAAATGTTTTCTTAGTAGCCATGTTAACGCGATAACAGAATTAAAATAAGTTGTCAGCTACCAAACAAGAATAATTCTGAGAACAGGGCTCCTCTTCCGTGTTTTTTATTAATAGGCTCGATTTCTGATTGCAATCTTTCAATGCTCAAGGAAGATAGGTTTAGACTGTGTTCACCAGAGGACAACAGAACCCTGGATTTTTGGAAGTCTCACGGTTCCTTCAGGCTAAGCTACAGTGGCCCCTTCAGTAGGGTGCTAGCTGTTGGATGGCATAGGTAGTGCAGTTGTTCGTATTGGGCTGAGAAAGCATATTCTGGAACCTGAGGGGGTCCTGCATTCAGCAGTAAGTACACTGAAAAGGATAACAGGTTCCTGAAAACAATGCTGATCTGAGTTTAGTTCCTTGGAGATTGAAGGAGGTGGAATAAAGGTGGAGATAGACTCTTGGGACAGAGCAGGAAGCAGAGAATAGACGTCTCAGAAATGAGGACGAAAGCGTGCCCTTGTTCCCTTGCTGGGCTTGCATCTGGAGGCACGATGCGATTGGTCGGATTCCAATTAAATGGTGGTGCCTCTCTTAACCCCTGAATCAAGCACCTGAAAGGCTTTCGAGAGGGACTTTTGGGAGAGGTTTTGAGGGAACCACAATGCTGGCTGTACTGACCTGTAGAAGATGGTAGGACTTGGTCTGAAAGACGGACGCTGTTGCCTCCGGACGGCTGCCAAAGCAAGAACGTGACCACAGAGCAGAGTGAAATCAAAGTGCTATGAGGGGAGAGCTAAGACATTGTCACATGAACTTTGTTGCCTTCTCCTCTAAGGTAAGCCGGATTCTTTCTTCTAGAAGACAGTGGCTGTCGTTACATATGACCAATGTTACATTTTGTTTAGACTCAGTTTTTGTTTGCTTTTTTTTTTTAATATCAGATTCTCCCACTTAAATTTTAAAGGTTAATTTCAGTAAAAGTGAATGTAAATGATTTTCATATTACAGAGAAATGGAACAGTTTGAGACTGCTCGGCAAAGAGCTTTTCTATTAAACTATTTAATTTAAAATGAATAAGACCTAACCTTATTTAGCCCCAACTATCTATGACTTCATCCATCATCTTCTTCAAAATTTTCATATACTCTCTGGCTGCTTAGCCTTAGGAGTTTTGTGTTTTTTTCCCCCTCAAAAGCACGCAATTCCTAACTTTGCTCATCCTGGGTTAGCTGAAAATATTCCCATGTGCTTACTAGCTATGAAATAGTAAAATAGAAAATATTTTCTTAAATCTGTAGTCAGTGAGCTGAAGCCTATCTGCCCTCTAGGTCACGGTCAGTAAGTATTTAAACTCTTTGTATGTTCTGTACTCCTTTCTATAAGAATTGCTTTTTTCACGACTATATCTAAATGCTTGAAGTTTATGAGATTATTCCTTTTGAACGGATCATTGTATTGAGCAATGTAGGATTTTCTTTTCCTTTCTTTTTTTTCTTTTTCTTTTTCTTTTTCCTTCTCTTTCTTTCTTTCTTTCCTTGTTTCTTTTTTTGATTTTTTTTTTTAAGGTTTCAGATGGTGGCTTTAAAGTTTAAAGGGACCAGCATTGCTCTGTGATTCTGCACTGGGAAGCCTCACTCACCACACCTCTCTCTCGGATTACAGGGTATACTTACTCCCATGCACCATGTCACCCAGAGACTGCACACTCAGCCACCGCTGAAACAGGAGGTGGTGTTAATTTTGAAAATGATCCATGCTGTAATGTCATGAACCAGGAAGCTGGACTCCTTCACTAGCTCTTTATGCAAATATTTGACTGCAGCTTGAGCTGAAGCACTTGGAAGGAGTGGGTTTTAAAAAATCTGCTTCATTGTGGAGCTCTCCTTAACCCCTTTCCTCCCCGGGAATGGGAACGGTCTGTTTGTCCGCCTGCCCACATTATCTCCCTCAGGTATGTTTACAATCTCCTACTCGATGTTATCTTTCTGGTCATGGGTTCCCTTTCTACTCTGCTCTAGGAATACAAAGACAGACACCGTTCTCTTCAATTTCAAACAGCACAAAAAGCCACAATCTACAATTTATGAAAACACATCGAGGCTGTTTAAAAAAAAAGTTAATGGTTGAAAAGGGTAAAATATCTCTTTTGATAAATACTAACACAAGTTTCCCTTTCTCCTAAAGGTAAAAGGTGTGTGTGTGTAGGGTTGTTTGTAAACTGACCTGGCCGAAATAAGTTTGTTTTTTTTTTAATCCAGTTCAGAAATCTGGCATAAACACACTTCTCCTGGCACCCTGTTTGTGACCTGACATCTGCCTCAATCTATAACTTCCATTCACGATTGCTTTCTTAAAATGTCAAACTGTGGCTACTATTCTGACTTTATAACAAATTACGATAAATTTCTTCCTGCTTTGTATATTTGATAAAATTAACTCTGTTCTTGGCTCGAAGCTTCCCAGAGGCGTCCTTTCACTGGAGATCATCTCTGCTAAACTAAAGAGTCTACACCGGGAAGCAGGCATACACTGTCCCTTGAGTACACCCTCACAGCTTTCCTAGAATCCCAGATCCTCCTGCTGGCTCCCAGTGAGGGCTTTTACATCTGGCTCTCATAATGAAATCATCTGTGTGCTACTTCTCCGTGCCCGTGAGGGCATGGGTCGATATACTCTTCCAGGAAGTGAAGGAGAGCAGGCTTCGCTGTGCATGTTCCTGCAAGGCAGTGGTTCAGAAGTACGGCTTTATTATTTCTCAGGGGTGGTGGCGGTGATTCAGAAAAACTTAGACAAATCAAACAGCTCCAGGAAACAGATACTGGTCAGATACACAAGCGAAATGTTCTACCCTTGCTTTCATTCCCGCAACCAGCTAACGGGCACAGAAGCCAAACCTGCCTGTAGGAGGCCAGCCTTACAATAAAATCACCGTGCCGAAAGGGGGTTTCTCTGGGTGCATCGAAGCAGAATTCTACCATGCCCCCCAAACTCCTTAATGAAAGATTATATTTTGTTGTGAACATCCTGATGAGTTTCTTTTCCTTTCGCAACCAGAAGCATTTCCCAGTTCCCGTGTTCCTGTTTTTGTTAATTTTATAACCATCTCTGAACTGAAGGAATCGAGAGCTGAGGCTACCAGATTCCTGCTCAGCGCAGCTGGACATGTGGAAGGGTGAATTTAGGGAGCCAATAGGTGGGAAGGTTTTTTGTTTTTTATATGGAGAGTAAGAAGACATGGGTCCTGTTTTTTAGCTCTGCCTGTAGTAACTGTAAGACTCTGAACATTAGCTGTAACAGAGGCATGGAGATCCTGATTTATTTACCCCACCAGGTTGTTACAAGAACTAAATGAAATAATGAGTGCACAAAAGTGCTTTCTTTTTAACCACTGTAACCCCCCCCCCCCCCCCCGCGCCCCGCCGCAAATGGAAGGAAGCTTCATTGTGTTAGCTAAAATCCTGTACGTGGGGTACTAACCTCTCCAGTAAATGTAAATTTTGCTGTGCAGGTTGTATGACGGCAGGCCCACACCTGAACTCTAAACTCTGAGCAAAGGGAGTGAATGGACATTACTGGATGGCCGGCTTTCAATTCTTGGCTATAATTTTATTTTAGTTGCTTTTTGCAAATAATAATAACGACAGCTAACATTTATCGAGCACTTGCTAAATGAACATACTCTTTCATTTCAAATAAAGCGCTTTATTATATGCTTTATAACTCATTCAGCCCTCATTAAATTCTATTATCTCCGGCTTAAAGATCTGCTCAAGGATACGCTTGCACCACGGAGGTTCCCATGCTCACCACTTCCATATCGCTTGCCTCTTCCCACAAAGGGCCATTTCAGGAAGTCGTGCGTTGCACACAAAGAGCACCAGGCTCAAAAAGCATCGTGGGGAGGATGCCAAAAAGCTGGGGACGGGACCAACCCTAACGCTGACAATGTGGGCCCATCTGTCATATCCCACATGCACACCCAAAGCAACCCACAAGCGACTGTATGACCAAGGGCTTTCAGCAATGAATGGCGCTACGGTGGAGGATAACCCCACCTAATTTATTGGGTTCTGCTGCTGCCCTGAGCACTCCTAGCAATACTATCTGCTTTGGAAAGTATATAAAGTGGCTGGGTACCCTTACGCCTGCCTCATATCACCTCATGATAACCTAGAACTGCTTAAGGCTTTACTACATATTAAGGAGGAGGTTCTCTACCCCATGTATCTGTCTCTTCTGCAGATACATGGCCCGTTTGTGCTGGGAACTTTCTGTGCCTGGTGATTTACAGATAAATGACCTTAGAAGCTGGGTTTCGTAAGAATGAGAAGCAGGGGGCATGTCCACAGAGATTCTCTCCTTGAAGGGCTCCCTAAAGGAAACGAGTTTCTGGGAGAGATTTTCTATCCATGTGTGAGGGCACATACAACTGTCTTCCTACCCGAATAACCACCGACTTACCTGCTGGCTGCTACTGTCCCTGCACCAGGTCAACAAGCCCTTTGTATTCAACTGTGGCCAGTGAGGGATGGGCTCCCCTGAATCCTGAGCCCCACGACATGCCCCAGCTGTGTGTTGTGGCTTCCTGTGCTGAGCTGGGAAGAAGCTGGGCACAGAAGTTATAAAGGCAGCTTTGGAAGGCCAGGTCTGGGGTTGGTGGCCGAGCTTAGGGTGGCCTCCCACATCTTTCCAGACACAGGGTTAAGTGAGGCCGAGCACTAGGTGGGGAGTAGGTGAGGGGTGATGCTTACGGTTCCCCCGGAGGCTGCCTGGTGCGCCCTTCTCTGCTGCAGCAACTCCTTCACCGTTATCTTCACCCGGACACCTTGATACACCTTCGGTTTTTCTGGGGAAAGGCGACTGAGTCAGCGGTCAAATGTGAGGTTTGGGTGTAGACAGGGGTCGGGGGCAGGGGGTCCTCTTATAGACTATGACACCGGAGGCCAGGTTTCTAGGTTCCAAGAATGCAAAGAGAATGCTACAAGACAGGTGGGAAGGGACCCCAAAAGTCTCCGACCTGAGAGGATGAGGAGGAGCTGGGCAGGTTTCGGGGTCCCCAGTGGAAACAGAATCTATGGGAATCTGTGGGGCCACCCACGCCAGGCTGGGCCCTATCTCTAGGCCAGTAGCACACAGGCGTTTCTGCTCAGGAATGCGGACAGCAGTCTAGGGAAGCTCACCACCTTGGCTAAAATAGGGGGACCTCGGGCTCTGGGCCCAGCCTGCCGCCGGGGAGAGGGTATTGCGGGCCTGGGAGGGGCCCGATGGCCAGAGCAGGGACGGCTGCTCTGATCTGGAGCCGGGGACCCAGCCCACTCCCCTGTGATGCTGTGCGGAAGCTCTGAGTCCCTATCTTCTCCATCAGGCCAAACGCGGCTTCTGGGGAGGCCCCGACCCCTCGTGCCGTTGGTCTGGAAGCCAGCCCCGGGACGAGCAGCGGGCAGGGGGCGGGGGGCTGGGGTGGTGGAGAGAGCTGTCCTCGGGCTGCTGAGGGACCTGCTCCACCGACCTCAGTAAAGGGCCCAGGCCCGGAGCACTAACCCCCTCCCGTCTTTTTCTCCGGCCTGGTCTCCCTCGCCCCCTTTCTCCGCCTTTCCCGCTCGCCATCCTCTCCCCCTCCCTCCTTCGGCCCCGGCTCCGGCTCTCCCTTCCTCCCGTCGCTCCCCACCCCCTCCCTTTCGAGTGCAGGCGTTTCCCGGCGGCGCACGGGGCCTCCGGCCTCGCCGAGCGAGGCTCCCGGGGGTGGCGCGGCCCGCCGGGAGTCAGCCCCGCGGAAGGGGTCGCGCTCGGGGCCGGCGGGGCCCGGCCGGACTGCGCGGCCGGCGGGAAGGCCGCGCGGCGGCGGAGCGCCGGCGGGGAGGGAGCCCGGGCGCCGCAGGCCGACCCCGCGGAGCCGCAGTGAGTAGGTGGGACCGCGCGGGGCCGGGCCGAGCCGGCGGGCTTTGGCGGTCGGGGGTGGCCGCGGGAGCGCCCGCGCCTCCGGCCCTGACCCGGACCCGGGAGGGAGCGCGGGGGCAGTCGCGCGGGGGAGGGGCCGGGCCCCCGGACTCGCGGCGGCCGCTCGAGCTGCCCGGGCGCCTGGCGACAGTGCCGCCAGCGCCGCGCCTGGTCACTGCGGAGACCGCAGCCGGACAGCCGGGAGCCCCCGCGCCACGTCCCGGGAGCCGGGGGTCTCCCCGGAAAAGCGGGCTGCGCCGCTCGCCGCGCAGACCCAGGGCATCCCGCGCCTGGCCCGCGAGGCCCGGGCGCCGCGCCCTCTGCGCGGCCCGGTCTCCCGCACCCGCCGTCCCCGCGCGGCTCGCAGCCCGGTGGGCAGCGGGTGCAGCTCGGGGGCCGCCTCCGCCCCGCGCCGTGCGGCCGGCCGGCGCGCCCTTGCTCGCGTCCCGGGCTCACCGCGAGCCTCTAGCTCCCCCCGCCGCCGCTTCTGGGCACGCAGAGTCCGCGCCGCGAAGTCCCAGGGTCACAGCCGTGCCAAAGTGGAAGGGCGGGTCGGGGGTCGGGGGTACGCGGACGTCCACAGAGGCCGGCCGGGCCTCTGGGCCTCAGCCCTCGGGAGCAGGCGCCGAGTGGGAGCAGCCACAGCGTGGCCCGTGCCCTCTCGGGGTCCCGGGCTCATACTTGCACGCCCTGACTTTGTGCCTCTCTGTTCTGTGCAGGAGAAGCTGTGGAAATACACCCGGATCGAAACGCCCCTGGCTCGCGTGACCCTACCCCGGGAGAAGCAGCCCAGTTACCCGACATCGTGGTCAGCAGAAGCTGGGTCGGTGCCTGGGTGCTGCAGCTGCAGGAACTCGGTGCCTAGGAGGGCTCCTGTGCAAGGAGAGAAGCAGAGATGCCACATTTTTAAAGTTTCACAAAGCATCCAGCTGCACCCAGGTTCCTGGAGCAGGAGACAAACAGAATTAATGTTTTATACCTTCGGGTATAGGTTTGAGTTTTTTCCCCCTCATGCCAAGTATTTAAAACCTCTAGAAACCCATGATTTGACAATCAATGATTGCGCGATACTTTCAATTTGAATATTCAAAGGCTTAACAAAATGGACTATCTTCTGCAGAAATCCTGCACACAGGCACCCCACAGACAGTCCAGAGAAACAGGGAGTGAGACCCCTGTGGGTCCTGGGCCTTGCTTTTATTGTATTTTAAGCATTTTGCCCACCTTTCCACAGACAGAGCAGGAGTCCTCAAAGATGCTCTGTATTTCTGCCTCAAAGGCAGCTCCAGGAGCCCTGAGTGACTCAGGCTGACCTTCATGACCACCTGAGCCAGGCCGGCTGGCCAGACCGATTCCCACGTCCCTAGTCTCCATTTTAAGGGAAAATCTCAGGTTTTGGGGAGCGAACACGGCAGGCAGTAGGTTCAGCTTGGGAAGGAGTCTTGCAGGCCCCAGGTTGCAGGCCGGAGGCCTGGCAGAACGCTCAGCTGTCTGCGCCGCATCTCCTCCTGGCCACTTGCTGCCGGCCCTGCCTTGGGTCCTGCTCTCTGTGTGCGCCCCAGACCCTGGGGTTTCAAGGCAGAATGCCAACCCATTTGCTTCTCCACAAGGAGCTGGGGATGCCTGTGTGGCCTCACTCTGAGTTTTTTTCTGAGGCTGGCGTTTCTTCCTGATGAAGTTCCCTCTTCTCTCGTCTTTCTCTGTCTTGAGCCACCCCTGCCCTGTTTGCTGCAGGAGTTTGTATTGAGAGACGATGTGGACGAGCTTGGGTCCCGCTCATTTGAGCTGAGAGGAGGTGGATTTGTGTTCAGGCATTCACACTTTGGGTGAGAGGCGGGAGAGGCTTGCGCTCAGGATGCGGGGCCCCTAGGTCCAGGCCTAGGCCCCTCAAAAATGACGGAACTGTGCTGAGTTGTGTTCTCCGAGCGCTTGCTGTGACTCTTGCATGTGATATGGAAACTTGAGAAGACGGGAGTGGTCCAGAGAGGGAGTGAGGGCCAGGCCAGACCCTCTTCCAGCTCCTGAGGGGAGGGGGCAGCACCAAATGACAGAGAAGCAGGATGGGGTTCCTTTTGCAAATGAGCCAAGACATTCCCATGAGGCCGGGCCAGGCGATGGTGACGGGCCTCTGTTCCCTGAGTTCTGTGAAATGCAAAAGCCCCATAGGCCACCAGAAAAATAATCCGAGTTCCCTTGAATGTGTCCAGTGCAGGGTAGAACGTACATGCCGATGGGAGAATGGAGGCCCCTTGGGGCGACAAGACGCTGGAGTCTGTGATGGGTAGGAGTTGCTTGGCAGAGGATCGGGGCTGGGAACACCTGAGATGTTAGCTGGTGGTGGAAGGCAGCATGGGGTGTGTCCGTTCACAGCCCAGCTGGAATCTCTCAGCTTCTGGAGCCTCTTTCGACAGAGGCCTCTGAGTCTGTGTCCTGAGTTTCCCTGATGGGCGTCAAGCTGGAGGACGAGACTGGTGAGGAGGGGAAGGACACTGGCAGTTCAGAGAGCCCATTTGCTCTCCCCCAGCCCTGCCTGGTCTGGGCACCGCTCCTTCTAACGGAATTGAGAACAGAACTGTGGACTTAGGGACGGTGGTCTCTTGCCCTCAGAGTTTCGTCCGTTACTTCTTTTCTCTTGTGTCTTCCTCCTTTTCTTGTTTTCCACTTAGTGTTTTGTTTGCTTTTTAAAATCTTCCTCTCTGTCTTTTGGACTATTTACTTTTTTCCCCAAGTGTCTTTTTCTTTGTCTCGCTTCCTGTCACTGCTTTCCTCTATTTCTTGACTGCATTGCTGTTTTTCTCCCTGGGCCCTTGAGTGTGTCAGTTTCCCTCTGTTCTGGGGTGCTTTCTCGTTTTTTTCAGGCTTACTCTCCTTGTTGACCTCTCCTTTTGCGTGGAGATGGACAGAGGTTGTCGGACGTCACTGAGTTCCCTTGGCAACATCACTGAAGCTGATGCTGATGATTGGTACGTGATGTTTGCAGAGGGCAGGTGGAGGGGTCAGGGACAGCGAGAGATGAGGTCCTTGGAAGTCACAGGGTCTTTGGGACAGCGAGGAGCTCAGTCCCTTCCTTGAGAAGTCTCTGCCTGAACCATGGCAGCCGTTCTGGGGGCTTCTGTGTTGGCCCTGCTGCAGGGATGGATGTCCCAGGGCTGTCGCTGGTGAGCAACTTCAAGAAAATTGGGTTTCCTCAGGCCTCAGCCCTGTTTGGAGAAATATGTCTCCCAGTTTTTACCCCAGTATGAATGGAATTTTGTTTCCTGCTCTTTCTGTAATTGCAAAACCCCAGCCCAGATATTTCATGTCCAAATATCATGCTTGTGGATGCAAGGGGGTGTTCTTTCTAATGAGTCCTGTGAATCTTTCCTGCGGATCTGCATGTGTCATGAAGTCTGGAGTAACCAGGTCTACCCTGAGACCCCATTGAGTTGGATGGTCCTCACAGGAGACTTTTTTCAAGAAGTTGTCATTTACTGAGTGTTTATTGGATATCAGGCACCGCATTGTACAGCCTCCCCCTTTCACAGATGAGGCTCAGAGAGGGGTAAGCAACATGCCCAAGGTTATTGAGCACATAAATGGCAGGAATGGGTCTCAAACCTTGACAAGTCTGATACTAAAGGTCTTGCCCTTAACTATCGTTGTCTTCTTGATCTTTTATCACAGAGGCTTTCAAAGCTTTTTGACTTCAACCCATAATAAGAAATTCATTTTACATGTTCACATGCTATACGGCAACATCTACATGTTTATTAAACTCCTCACGAAACAACATATGCCCGTGGATAAGAGGCATTCTGACATTTGCTATCCCATCTTGTCCATTTCATTCTATTCATGAAACATTTATGTCGGTTGGGAGTCGCTGAGATAATTTGCTGGCCCACTAATGAGCTGTGACCAGCACTGGAGAGATGCTACATGCAAGACAAACACACTTGTCAGTGGTGTGTGTGTGAAAGTATTCGGGACTGTTTTACTGTCAGGGTGTGTGAAGGGACACACAGGGCAGCATGCAGACTGGAAAGCATTCTGTAAGGACTGGGGACACAGAACCCTGAAGGAGACTGGCCGGCGGAGAGGTTGAACTGTTCACTAAGCTAATTATAGTTTGTGCTTCTCAGACTAGCAACTCTTCCCTCTTGCGGGGGGCGTTGTCACCTCCAGGGTATCTGCCCTGAAGTCCTGATAATCATTCTGGGGTTTTAATAAAAGCCTGAAAAAAATGTTGTGAGCTTCCAACAGCCTTTAACAGGCTCACCTGCTTAAAAATCTAACACAGGGTCCTGAATTTTGGATGTTGAAAGGGACCCTTGAGGTGCCAAGAGAGATGTGGAGCCTTTCTCCAACATTCCTGCTGGTGATCATCCAGCCTCTGGCTCCCTCCGCTGCCTGGCTGAGCCCCTGGCCCCTGATGGACGTGGGTTAAGGCAATGGGAACCAACTTTGTAAGGGAGCATGTTCCACCATCAGCCTGCTTTAAACACAATGATCATTGACTGAGCCAAAATCCAATTATGTGTTAGTTGACCACCAACTGTTCTCTCGCTTCCACTCTCTCATTGTTTGGTTTGTTCACGGATTCATGCTTCCAACAGCATATACTGATTATGAGTATACACGATACTGAGATCATGACCTGAGCCGAAGTTGGACACTTAACCGACTGAGCCACCCAGGCGCCCCTGCCCCGAGCCATTTCTTTTTGAGGCTTATTATCTGTAGTTTCTCTAGTTTTTCATATATTCTAGTTTTTCAGATCTCTGAGCCACTGAGCTCAGCCACTGAGAAACCCTTCAGTGTATCAGAGACCTTCTTAGAGTCACTGAGCATCCAGGGTAATGGGAATAGAATACATTTATTTTAAAGGTTTTAAATGGAATATTGAACTGAATTTCTTTGGCAGGCTTTCGTATGCAAACGACACTGGTGAGCATTATATTTTACCCCCAAAGTAGGAGATTTCATGAATATGAAAAGACTTTCAGTATAAGGAAGGAGGAGTCTACTCCCTGCAAATTTGACTACAGCTCTAAAATTCTCTTTATTAATGCAAAGTTCTTTTGTCATTTTGACTTTGGGACACTGTTACCAAACCTTGGGGGAAATATCAAGTTCCAAAAACATGGCAGACACGAGTACTTGCTGGGTCCGGAGTGAGTGTTTGGTCCATATGAAAATGACCAGGAAGACTTACAGATGGAGGTTGTTTAATGATTTGTGATAACTCCGTCTCCTGCCATAAAACATATCCAAACTTTTAACTTTTCCTGAAGAGGCTTCTGTAGGGAACAAGCATTTGCTAATTTATCATTTAAATAAGGAAAATATTATCAGACACTGCTTGAAAAGTTCACCTTTTACTTAAAACATTTTTATTATGCCATATAAAAACATAGAAAGATGACTGTGATAAAAACCAATGAATATATTACCAAGGTTAAGAAATAAAACAGTTGAGTGATCTTTCATTTATGACTAAATTAATTTACTAAGCATTAAACTTTTGGATTATTCCACTCAAGGTATTTCATCAGGAAGAAGGCCAGTAGGGACATTTATCAGTTTTCCTAATGCAAAGGAGCTAATTCTTAGATATTTTTTTCTCTACGTTTTCTTCCTTTTGGAACTTGTAAAGATCTTAATACTGTCCTCCTCTTTCAGCTTATAAATGCACTGACAATGATATTGCATACTGCAAATCCACACATCTTATTTACTGGAGTGAAAGAGTAGAGGACACTTCTGTATCGGAGATCAAAGATAACACGGTGTTATCATTTACAAATAATTATAGAAGATTTTATTATCATTTATTTAACCTGATATTTAGGGATTCTAGTTCCTTTTCGATTTATCATATTTGTTTTAATCACAGCAGAGAAAACACCCAATGTTGAATAACTTTGATTTATAAGATTTCTTAGCAACATATTATGCTATGTATACTACGTAGATACTAAATGAATATATGGACAGTTTCTGTGTGCTACATCAGAGTTCAGTAGTATTCTTTCTTAGAGATATTTAAAAATACGAAGTCAATCATCTTAAATATATTACCATTAACACCCAGTATCTACTACTGCCATCAACATTTGCAGAGAGTTTGGCTAATGTCAGGTAAGAAACATGGTAGTGTTTTCTCATACATCAGTCTCAGAGACCTGTCACCCGTAGTGTCAGGATGCAAACAGTTACTCATTTTTGTGGTGCTCTTTTAGTTCAGTTTAACAAAGATATTACTGAGCACCTACAACATGCTGGGCACTAAGCCAGACACATTGCTGACCCACTTGTGAGTGCTCTGCTTGATGAGTCTAGTCAGAGAATCACTCTTTACCCAGAATGAATGATTTTGCATTTAAACACTCTACAGTCAGTCGTTAGAATATAATCTGTAAAGGCACAGACTGATGTTTTAAATAGAAAGGATACTTGAGACAGAACATAACGATGAAACCTAAAGAGAGTATGATTTTGGTGTGTGGTTGGTAGAATCACTATAGTGTAATGTGACTTAAACCTTGGATCAATCTATAGTTACTTCAGTTTTTTAAGTGTAACTGATGTCTTCTTTCTTATGACTGTACTGTTTAGATTTACATATTAAAAAATGGATCAAGGGTGCCTGGGTGGCTCAGCTGGTTAAGCGTCTGACTCTTGATTTCGGCTCAAGTCATGATCTCATGGTTCGTGGGATCCAGCCCCGTGTCTGGTTTGGTGCTAACAGTGCAGAACCTGCTTGAGATTCTCTCTCTTTCTGCCCCTGCCCTGCTTATGCATGTTCTCTGTCAAAAATAATTTATTTTAAAAAGAAAAAAATGGATCACAAAGATACTAGTGACACATATGTATGTGTGTGTGTATATATATATATATGCATATTTATACATATATGTACAAACACACACACATATATATACACATACGTATATATGTATATATGTGTGCATATGTGTGGGTACATCTGTATGCATGTAAATGTGTATTTTATTATTGGGATTAGGAATTATTTTCCCTTTGTGGAATTTCTTATAAAGAATTCAATGCTTAAGAGAACTGGAGTATTTCTTCCCCTACCACAATAATACCATCATATTCTATTAAGTGAGCTGTCAAGTCGTAATGCTCATTTAAAAGCATTTATTAAATAAACCAGGTAGGGGCGCCTGGGTGGCTCAGTGAGTTAAGCTTCTGACTTTGGCTCAGGTCCTGATCTCGTGGTTCACGGGTTTGAGCCCCGTGTTGGGCTCTGTGCTGACAGCTCGGAGCCTGGAGCCTGCTTCAGATTCTGTGTCTCCTTCTCTCTCTCTCTGTCCCTTTCCTGCTCATGTTCTGTCTGACTGTCTATCTCTCTCTCTCTCTCAAAAATAAATAAATATGTTAAAAAATGAAATAAGTTAGGTAAGGATGTGGTTTCCTTTCATTCTCTGGGGTTTGTATAACATTGTGGGAGGAACACAAACACTCAGCTACATACCGTAATGTCTGTGTCCAGCGATTTGGGAGGACTGTGGATACTGCGGTTTCTGCAGGGGCAGATTTGCTTTCTGCTTCTTCTTGACATTATCATCTAGCCAGCTGTCTTGGGTAACTTGAACGTGCCATCCCCATCTCGGCCTACTTTAAGCCTCACGCACCTAAAAGAGATAGTGTTTTGAATCCGAGTTCTCTAATTTTCCCTCCTTTCCCAAGAAAGTTATGAGTCTGAGGAAAGCAGGTTTAAGGAAGGAGAGGGAGAGGAGGATGAGCATTTCTTTCTGACGCCGGCCTTGTACATTCTTACGAGAAGGTGCAGTAAGTCCCTGGCGTGCAGCAGGAAATAGAGAGTAGTTGGGACTAGGGAAATAGGATTAATTTCTGTGTCATAATTTTGTAGCGTGGTTTCGCTTTTTAACAAAGTATCTCAGCTTCCCAGAATAAACCAGAACCAACTTGAAATACATGTAATAAGATAGAAATACTTTGTCAAGGAAACAGAATTCCTAAAAACCATCTACCACTTGGAATTACTAACCCCACTCCCCACACCCCAGTCCCCCTTAGACTGAGCAGCCAAAATGGATACTTAGGCGCCACGTGGGCCTGTGCAGGTCTCCTTGCTTGTAAATTAATTTTGTTAAATGCTACAATGCTTCAAGGAGAGTATAGAGTGCACCGAGCTCGCTGCACTTACCCCGGTCTGAGGTCTGGTTGTGGAGCTGTACTTACCTGAGAGTTACTGCATCTTCAGGTTGTGAGGAGACAATCGTAACGCATGAGAAGAGCAGAGCAAACCACGGGGAATGAGCACGTCTAACATTCAGCGTTAACAATCAGACAAAAGTTAAAGCGATGTGGATACATATTTTTGGTTTACACAACTACTATTGTGTTGTGTGCTTCTAAGTAACAATGGTAAGCAGCAGTGGACATAACCAATTTAGAAAAATGGCTTTTGAGACCCTTGTGGAGACCCCTAGATACACAGAGAGGCCAAATCTCTTCTTTCTGGTGCAGGGGCCTGGATGAGGGAGGGCTCTGCTAACGATTCCGGGACCAGGACTGAGATGTCAAGTCTCACCAGACTTAAAGAGCAGCTCTCTGGGTGCCTGGGTGGCTCAGTCGATTGAGCGTCTGACTCTTGATTTCGGCTCAGGTCGTGATCTCACAGTTCATGGAATCAAGCCACACGTCAGGCTCTGCACTGTCACAGAGCCTGCTTCAGATCCTCTCTCTACCTCTCTTTCTGCCCCTCTCCTGCTCTCTGGCTTGCACATGCTGTCTCTCTCTCTCTTCTCTCTGCCCCTCCCCCTGCTTGCAAGTACACACACTCTCTCTCTAACTAAAGACATAAACATTAAAAAAAAGAAGAAAGAGCAGCTCTCTTGTGCACAGAAGTTGCCCCACTGCACTCAAGAGCTAATGTTGAGGGAAGTGAAGATAAGGCTGTGACAAGAGGTGGTGAGAGAGAAGAGCTGGGGCAGGGGACCCAGGAGAGGGCAGCCCAGTGGCCGGGAACCCACCAGTGCTCCTTCCTGATCTGCTTCTGCAGGGCTGCTCTCCCAGGAGGGTGCTGAGGGTGTGCGGCAAAGGAAGGCTCCCTATCCAAGCATTTCTGCGGGCACCCCATAAAGAGGGAGTGTACTTGCTTAGCCAGAAAATACCATTGAAGGCACAGAGGAGGAGTATCAATTAGTCACTTTTAAGTGCGAATTAATGCCCTTATTTGGTTTTTCTGGACTCCTACCTAGATGGGGTAAAGCACAGGACACCATAACAGATGATGTGATCAAAACTGTATTAAGTGGTTTTACGCAACCAGGTGGAAAAGGAGAGCAATGGCCCCCAGGAGATGGAGGAAAAAGGCATTGGGTCAAGAGGGACCAGAGGGGTCAGGAAAATGTGATAAGGGAATAAGGAAAAGAAGGTGGCAGGAGAGTAATAGAAAGAGTGTGGGTGTGACCTGTGGGCCTTGACTCATGCTTTGCAAAGTCAAAGGGCATGCAAGGCTTTTGTGATGGGCTTTGTGAACTCCACTGGCAGAGGAATCTACAGCAGTCAAACTTATACATGAGACAGACAGAGGCTTCAGACGTCAGTTTCTTCATTTATACACAATAGGAGCTATACATTTCTGAGCAATGAGCCACCAACAAGGTCTTCCTTCAAATGGGGGATGTTGTGTGTAATGCTACTGATGCACACGTGACAATCTGTCTTTGCTTCTTGGTATTCTGTGGTCTGTTGTTTCTTGTCGACAGACTAGTCCTGTCCTCAGCATTTCCTTTATTCTTACTTGATCACAGAACACCCATTTCACTAATCCACTCTAATAAGTATATATATATTTTTCCATCTGAGAAACAATGTAGCTTAATTAAGGCTATCATGGATCAAAGAAACTTTGGGGCCTATTTTTTTTGCTGGGGGGGGGATGGTGATTAGACTTGTTTTTTGACATTCTAGGCTTCAGGGCAGAGTCAAAGCTGTGTATTTATGAAGCCATAGTCTCCTGACCTCATCCAATTTTAACCACAATAAAGCATTTATATATGGTACCATATCTGTTACTGGTCCTTTTTAAGTCACTAAGGAGAGACACATGGATAACACTTTACTCTTCAGAAATCCCATGGTACAAAATGAGTTTGGTTTTACGTGCCCTAATCTACACTGTATCCTATGCTTTCTCTCTTACTGTAGGACACACATAGCTCATCACCAAGAAAAACTGCACAGGAGAATCAGTGTATTTCACGATCTGCATAAACTTTTTAATGTAATTTAAGAAAACTACGAGCGCTAAACATGATAGTTCAAAGATAACAGAAATTCAGAATGTAAGGTGTTACTAAAGTTCCAAAAAGGCATCGCTCTCAGGTGTCTCACTAGAATACGGTCTGATGTCCCGAATTAACGTACGTTGTATTTCATGGGGCTGTGGTAGGGAGGATTACAGATGAATCCCGTGGTCTGTTAACAAAGGGCAGCCTGATGGCCTGTTCTGAGAATCTGGTTCTGAATGAATAAGCTACCACACTGCAAATGGTCCGTGAAATACAGAACCCCAGAGAGAAAAGCCCAGCAGAAGTCCTTCAGTGCTCCCTTCAGTAAGCTCTACGGCACTCATATGACCCCCACGCCATGCTCCCGTCTTCTTTGGTCCACGAAGAAGGGTCCTGAAGGGAAGGGGTGTCTACCCCCTCCTCTGGGGCGAGGGGCACCACCTTGTGCGGTAGATCATTGGACATGGTCATGAAAGGGGTGAAGGGATACGGGGGTGGGGTGGGGAACCCTGGCACATGATACAGATCCTCTAGTGCATGCAGGGAGTAGGACTGAGCCCCAGCTAGGGGGGCCCCCCAGCTGGAGCTCCTGTGCTGAGTGCTGGTCCCAGACTCCAGCGGGGAGAGACATCCTGTGCTGGGCGGCAAGGTCTGCGGGGTATCGGCGGGCACGGGGTCTGCCTGGCTGAGACCATCGGGCACCGTTTGCTCCCATGAGTCCCTCTGAGGAGAACGGAAAGGTCACTGGGGTTAGTCATTAGATGATACTCCGACGTGGACAGATTTCCTCACCAACACTGGCTGTGGTCACACCATGGCTTCCAGAGGGGACTTGGTGTCCCCTCTCTGCTGTTCCAGCTTCCTTACCAGGCACTTGTTCCCTCTGGTGTCTAATACCAGTGGTGAGAGTTTTCGTTCCTTTCTTACTCTAGAATTAGATTCTCTATATTTATTACAATTCCTTTCCCCAGAAAACACCACTAAAGGAGTGAAAGGAGGGAATAAAACAAAGATTTATACAGCATTTTACCCATTACGACGTACTATGTCTTGCATTCTTTTTAAGCTTCACCCTACCCGGGGTCTTAGAATGCCCTTTCCACAGTGGGGACGCCAGCGCTGGCCGCTCCTGGGAGGAGTACGTCTCTAAACTACATGGTGGGCTTTTGCCCTCAGAGAGCCAAGAGGTAGAACTTCCATAGGCTTAGAGCTGGAAAGACTTGGGTTCACTTCATGGCTGTGCCACTTACTAACTTTCTCACTCTGAGTGCCTCACTTTGTTCATCTGTAAAATGGGGCTTTAAGAATTGTATCCTGAGAAGTTGCAAGTATTAAAGGAACAAAGGCACACAGGAGTTCCTGGCTGGAGGAGGTAACTCCATAAGGTTAATTCACCCCCTTTTGTCTAAAATCCCATCTTTAGAGATTCATTCCTTTGTAGTTGAAGGCTTTACAGTTTTCTGTAAGTTGGGTGTTGGTATTCTTCAGATCTTTAGGAACTCACCACTTTGCTAGGATTGAGGAAGAACAAGATTCTATAGGGTGGAAATATTGTGGGAGAGGGCGCAGGGGGACTGGGAGGTTAGGAGACACCTTGGTGGCCTGCCCTGGCAGATTACAGCCTAGTCTCGTGGGAGATGTCACTTCAGTGAGCTTTCCTTGTGTGCTGCGGGAACGATGGGGGAGCGTCTGGCAAAATGAGTTGAGTCCTAACAAAATGGATATAAACTTGCCTTAGAGTTGTCCCCTCCCAAGACCCTAGACAGACAGACCTTGCGGGGGTCGTGGTCTGCGTGGATTTTGAGGAAGGGCCCCTCTCGGAGCGTATCCTGGGAGAACAGCCTCAGAGGTGTGCCGGGCAAGCCGGACCTGACTTCCACCTGGCTACCAAGCGCAATGACCGGCCAGACCTCACCTTACTCCCTAAACGGGAGACCCCTGCATACTCACAAGCACGAAGTGCGTGGGGTCCCCAGGGAAGGGTGGAGGCAGGAGCGGCGGCAGGGGCGAGGCGCTGAACAGAGAGCTGGTGCTGGGGGTCAGGCCCGGCGGGGGCCGGTGGTCTGCGTAGGGTTCCGGGAAGTAGGAATCCAGGAGGGCCGGGTGGCTCTGCCCTGCGGGGGACTCACAGGGAAAGGGCTTCGCCGGTGAGGTGCAGACGTCATTTGCAAACTGTTTCGTGTTGTGGAAATCCGAGTCAGAGAGGAAAGATCTTCTGACACCATAGTAACCTGACGTTACCGGTGAACCTGTTGCCAAAGGAAAAACAAACTGGCAACAATCTCTCCATGGGAAGTCCAGGCAAATCTGTTGCAGCTGAGACCCTCCACGTGGGAAACGGTCTTTTTTTTTTTTTTAATTCAAATTTTCATTTAAATTCTAGCTAGTTAACATACCAGTGCAAAATTGGTGTCGGTAGTAGAATTCAGTGATTCATCACTTACATACAACACCCAGTGCTCATCATAACTGCCTTCCATTTTTTTTTTTTTTAAGTTTATTTGTTTTAAGAAAGGGAGCGCCAGCTGGGAAGGGACCGAGAGAGGGGGAGAGAGAGAATCCCAGGCAGGCTCTTTGCTGTCAGGACAGAGCCCATTGTGGGGCTCAATCTCACAAACCTTGAGATCATGACCTGAGCAGAAATCAAGAGTCAGACACTTAATCAGCTAGGCCACCAGGGTGCCCCAGAAGTACCCTCCGTAATGCCCATCACCCATCTAGCCCATCTCCCGCCCACCTCCCTCCATCAACCCTCGGTTTGTTCTCTAACGTTAAGAGTCTCTCATGGTTTGTGTTCCTTTCTTTCCTTCCCCCCTCCAAGATGTTCATCTCTTTTGGGGAAACCGTCTTTCTAACATGGGCTGAACACCAAGGCAAACATTTAAATAGAGAAATGCCTTGAAAAGCATTAAATATTGCTGCATTGCCCCTTTTAACTGGTCCAGCCCAAATAACTAATATGTTTAAAGTTCATTCCGCCTTTGGAGAGGAGCTCATTGGAGACGGTGCCGTAACTTCTCATTCGCTCACTCCAAGTGCATTTACTGTGCACTTTCTGTGTTCCAGTCACTGTGCTGGGAAAAGTTTGGGCTTAAGGAGACAAGGAAAGGAATCCCTTGACGTTTACATTATATCAAATGAAGCGGCTTTTTTTTTTTTTTTTTTCAACAGCTTCTGAGCTCTGTCCCCATAGACTCAAGACTGCTAACAACAGGCTGCTTCTGGGTGTGTTATCCGAGATGCAGTATCTCTAGATAAGGTGATAGGATAACCCCACCCCCAAATCAGAGGTAGGCTGTATGCTGCTTCCACCTCTTTGTATACTGACCTTTTATCAGATGTCTCATACCTAGCAGGCATCAAGAAATGGCTTGCTTGCTTTGGGATGATAGAGCTTCTCTGCAACCAAGTCAGAAAGAGGACTGCCAAAAAATGTGTTTGCTGGCTTTGAGGAGTCTGGTGTTATTTGCTGCCCTCTTGTGTCCATGCCGAGTCCCTGACTCAGCTCACCTGGGCCCTGGGCGAGTTTGGGAAGGGAATACCTCCCACAGAAAGCTTCCCTCGGTGAAACCAGGGGAACCAGATGAACCTGAGAAGAGTCTCTTTTACGGCAGGGCCAGTGAAATTGTCTCATAGGGGAAATGAGGTGTTCGCTAAAGACTTTCAGACCCAGTGGCTCCGCTGTAGCAGGAAACACATTAGCATTTAGAACATGTTCCGGGAGGTAGACTCAAGCTCTGTACAAGTGATGGTTTAATTATTCCAGCTGGTGGTGGATGTGGTCTAATTAGCTAAGATCTGCGCCCTGAGGTCACAAAAGGGCTGAGCTTGTCTTTCGTCCCTTCCCTCAGCCAGAGTGGGAGCTCTGTCCCACCCACTCTCTACTCATCCTCCCCAGACATCATACCCCTTTGTTATCGTGACACAGTCATCCATCACTCCACCGACACAGGACTTTGGCCCTTGACACGAGGTGTGGAACTTTATATTATGCTCACTACTCCCTCAGCTGAGTTGCAGCCCTCTTTCTAATCTACCTGCCAGCTCCATGGGGGTCAGGGCTTATGTCTTATATTTTGCTGTAAATCCAGTAGCATAACACCGTGTTCCACAATTATATGTAAATTTATTCATTCATTCGGAGGATATCAAAATTCCCCGTAGAAACTTACAGCAAATTCTACTCCTTCTACTGGCATCTGAAATTCTATAGCCCCAGACTTCTAATCTGCTCATGAATTTGAAAGCTGCAGTCAGGGGTTTCATCATAAGCATACTTCCACAGGGGGAAAAAAAATGTGCAAGTGAAAATTAATATCAATAAAGAAAATTCTGTTTCATGCCATGAATTTGTATCCACGGGAGTGACTGAAGCTGAGGGGAGAATGAAGAGTATGTAAACAAGTCTTCTAGGATCTCATGTCTATATTCCCAGTTTCCAAATAAAAACAACCATGAAGAAAAGAAAGAAAGGAAAAAAACCCACAAACCCTTGTGCTTTCTTAAGTGCATATTTTTCTCCTTAAAAAGAGGAGGAATAATTCTGGAAAGTACGGGAAGCTGCAAAAATTTCCTTCTATAGGAGGGAGCAGATGTAGCCAGATTCCAGGGATGATAAACATGTTTGGGAAACACAACATACAGACATTCAGATATGCGGGGTCTCCTTTTGGCCCTTATTCCTTTTCTTATCCAGCTGCGAAGCTTCCTAAAATCATTTGAGAAAGCCTATGCCATCTCCGAGTTTGGGCTCTGAAAGGAGTGTGTGTTAGTGTGCACAGGCGTGTGCACGTGTGCAAAGGCATCCCCAACAGTTTTGCTAAGAATCAGAATGCCCCTTTCCCACCTCTGCAGGAGCACTGAAGGACACATATGTATTGAAATGAATACCAAATGCTTAAGGTGCCTGATGTACAGAGAGCCCTCCATAAATGGTAGTTTTCTTCACCTGCCTTTCTGTTTCAAAGCAGGCGCATAATCTATCGGATCATGGTCCCAGAATTGTGCACATTTTAAAACCGTATCGAGGGCCTGTTACTGCTTTCACTCACTAAGCTTCTGCGAGGCCAGGGATGGAAAGGCCGCCTTCAAGACAGAATGAATTCCAAACTCAGGAATGATTGAATTAGGTCTGTCTTCACTGATTTTCTATTTTAAAAATAACTTGTTCGAAAAAGTAAAATTTCGAAGGAGCTGTAAGGCACTTATAAAAGAATGGAAACCCCAATGCCGGATTGAAACTCAAAAGGGAATTAAGTAACTGCTCGTTGAGCTTCAGCACTCACCTGGCATCTGGGCAAATGGAGACGGGGAGTTGCTGACTCCGCTCTGGAAGGCAAAGAGAGTGTTAGTGTTTTCTTTAGTTCCGAGCTCAAATTAAAAAAAAAAAGAAAAGATTAGGGATACATTTGATAAGGTTTATATCCTGATACTAAGAAACATTACTTGGGGGCTGAACTGGGAGGGCAACCTAGGTTAAGAATTCAAGTATCAGCGGGGCGCCTGGGTGGCTCAGTTGGTTAAGCGTCCCTCCGACTTCAGCTCAGGCCACCGTCTCATGGTTCGTGGGTTAGACCCCTGCATCAGGCTCTGTGCATCAGGCTCTGTGCTGACAGCTCAGAGCCTGGAGTCTGCTTCAGATTCTGCATCTCCCTCTGTCTCTGCCCCTACCCTGGTCATGCTCTGTCTCTCTCTCTCTCTCGCTCAAAAATGAATAAACATTAAAAAAATAAAAACTTCAAGTGTCAGAGTACAAAGTTTTATGAGGGACAGAGTCAGAAACCAAAGTTCGATTCTAGTAACCATGCCGAAAAGCTCAGGCTAGATGAAATGGAATAATTTGTACTTCATTTTTTTTTACTGTTTGTGGTAATATAAAATATATACCATGTGCTTTATATACACACATACATATGTTTGGCATTTGGCTTCAGCACTGAGTGGTCACTGTTTTACGGTGTGCCTTTATGTAGAATCAAAGCTCCAGCCAGAGTAGGGACCTTGACTGTGGCTTGTGCTCAGTGCCCAGAACAGAATGTGGTTCATAGTAGACACAATAAAAATGTGTGGAATAAAGATACAGTCCTCAAAGAGCCCACGGTCTAGTGATCATGGGAGGTTGGGGGATGTTGTCTGTTTGGTTATGTCCCCTCAGAAGATGTATGGGAGTCCTAACCCCAGTACCTGTGAATGTGACCTTATTTGGAAATAGGGCCTTTGAAGATACAACTCGTTAAAGTAAGAGGAGGTCATACTGAATGAGGGCGGGCCCTAAATCCAGCGTGACCGGTGTCCGTATAAAAAGAGGAGAGAGAAACACAGAGACACAGACACAGAGGGGAGAAGGACACGTGAAGACAGAAGGAGAAGTTTGAGTGATACAACGTCAGGCTGAGGACCACCGAGGACTGTGGGCCGGCAACAACCAGCAGCTGGAAGAGGCAGGGAGGTGTGCTTCCCTAGATCCTTCAGAGGGAGTCTGGCCCTACTGATACCTTGATTTTGGACTTCTAGTCTCAGAGCTGTGAGACAGTACATTTCTGGTATTTTAAGCCACTCCGTTTGTAGTTAATCTGTTCCTGCAGCTTTACTTAGGTGATACCTAAGCTGACCTCTGAAGGAAGCGTATCCGGGGGTGCAGAGTCTTAAAATATACAACTGCAAATTCTGGCTCCACGATGCCCCCCCAACAAAGTTGTGTAGGGAAAAAAATAGCTGTTGCAAAAGTTGAGAGTCCTCAGCATCTAGTTCTTTGGATCTGAGCTCTTAGCCTGGCACTCAAAGTGCTGCAGACCCTCGCAAGTTGGAAGAGACTTTATGGAGAGCCTCGTGCAAGCACCCACTCAATGCCAAGGTCCTGTCCATGTTATTAACGCTGAGTGCATTGAGCTCCGAGGGATGGAGAGCCCAACACCCTCTGTGAAAGCCCATTTCTTCTCTGGGCACTTTCGACTGTCACAAAGCAGGCAGAAGAGAATCATTTTCTTATTTCTCATCTTTTTGGTCCATATACAATAAGTTTAACCCTTCTTCCATATATGGCTCTCCAAATATTCAGAGACAATCCACCATTTCCCCAAGGTCTTAATCAGTTTGGGCTTCTCTACCAGCAAATACCATGGACTGGGGTGGCTGAAACAGGAAACATTTCTCCCAGCTCGGAGGCTGGAAGGGTGCCCACGTGATCAGGTTCTTGGTGGGGAGACCTCGCTTCCTGAATGGTTTGAGCATGGCCTTCTTCTCACTGTGTCTTCATGTGGCAGAAAGAGAGATCATCTCTCTCATGTGTCTCTTCCATGAGGGCACTAATCCCAATCACAAGGGCTCCACGTTCATAACCTAATTAGCTCCCAAAGGCCCCATTTCCGAACACAATCACATGGCGGGGTCAGGGCTTTAACATATGAATTCTGAGGAGTCGACGAACATTCAGTTCATAGCACCAAACTGGAATTCAATCTCGTCCAAGCCAAAATGTTCTCCAACCATTCAGAAGTAGCACAAGTTAATTTGAGCGAAGAAGATTCTGGACCCAGAGTGTATGTGTTTGAATCCCAGCTCTGCCTCTTATTAGCTGTGTGATCTTGGGTACGTGAACATCAAGTTGTATCACACCTGCACGTAGGTATGCACATATCATGCAAGCACATAGAATAGCTCCTGGCATAGAGTGAGCAGGAAATGAGTGCTAGTTACATAGTGCTTATCATTCACATGCGTTCTTATGCCCCTTCAAATCTGTGGCAAGTTCCTCTAAACATGCTCTGATTTATGTGTCTTCCTGTTGAATAAGTTAACACTTTTACGTGGCAGGAGGGAACCACGGGCAGGCAGGGCCAGGGGTGCCTACATCTCTATGGGAAGCAAAGGAAGAAGCAGTGATTAAGCACAGAAGCACTTGTGTTTGGGCACAATTTCCCATGTTGCAGGGCCCATCTTATCCTGGGGTTCCTCCGAGTCTCAGCTCTGTCTGGCTGGGTGTTTTCTCGAAGGCGGGCACCAAGGCCTACACCCTCTGGCTTCTGCGTCCGCCTCCTTCCGGGTGTCTGTGGGCTGTGTCCTGAATGCTGGCCAGGGGAGATGTCCTGCTCCCCTTCTCCCACCTTTTCTCCCTGCCTGCTACCCTTAAGCCACTCTGGCCAAGGCTGGGCCAGGCTGAAGGCTTCTGTGAGATGCAGACATAGGCCCAACCTGATGGACGTAAGTGTCAGCACCCTATTTTGCTCTCAGACGGCTCTTCGTCCAAGCCTCTTCCCCAAGGCGTGGATAAGGCCCAGTCTAAGCCCTACACATCTCTGCTGTGAAAGCTTTCCTGTCATTCACCTGTGCCACCAGGCAGTCCCGGGGATCTCCTCACACCCCTTCTCCTTCTGCCCAGGCCCCCTCATTCCCGTGGAACTGGAGCGCTGTACCCTCCCCAACCCAGATTCAATACCCAAAGACCCTACAGCAGTTTCCCAGTTACAGGTCTCATTGATTTTATTTATGACTTGATGAAAAGAAGCCTCTCGTGTTCATTTCTCCTACACGGTTTTTGCTTTCTACCTGCTGTGGAAATTACCAGTGTGTTTTCATTGTTTATGGTTACCCACAAAATTTTACCTTGTGTATTTAACAAAGACTACGATCGATACCTGAAAACTCCCACTGACAAAGTCCTCGGAACATTAGCTCTCACTAGGCCTCTCCCTAATTTATGTGACTGTGCTATTTTCCGGCATTTTAGGTTGTTTCTTTATATTGCATCTTTCCAATTAGACATCATAATTATCATCATTTTTTAAAAAAGTTTACTTATTTATTTTGAGAGAGAGAGACAGAGAGAGTGAGCAGGGGAGGGACAGAGCTAGAGGGAGAGAGAGAATCCCACGCAGGCTCCGAGATATCAGTGCAGAGCCCGACTTAGGGCTCGATTCCCTGACTGTGAGATCATGACCTGAGCTGAAATCAAGAGTCAGACGCTTCACCGACTGAGTCACCCAGGCTCCCCATCATCATTTTATTAAGTAAATCTGTATTAGATTTACTTATGTATTCACAATTTCCTTTCTTACTCTTCCTCCAGACTATTCTTTTTTTAGGATTCATTTTCCTCCTTCTGGAGTAATCCTTCAGGGGCACCTGGGTAAAACCTGTTTGAGATGCTCTCTCCCTTCCTCTCTGCCCCTCACCCCCTCTCTCTAAAAAGTAATCCTTCAGAAAATTCCTTTCCTGTAGGTGATGTTGGTGGTAAAATGCTTCAGTTTTTGTTTATCCTGAAAATATCATTTTTTTTTCTCTTGTACTTAAAAGGGAACATTGCCAGGTTCACAAATGTAACTTTATAGTTCTTCCTGTCTCACCACTTCAAAGATGTCACCCCACTGTCTCAGCTTCCATGATTGCTCTTGACCTTATAGTTATTCTTTAGACAATTTTTCTTTCCTTTATGCTTTTTAAAAAGAAATTATTGTGGGAGTATAGTTGAATACAATGTTACATTGGTTTCAGGTGTACAAATGTAGGGGTTTGTCAATTCTACACATTACTCAGTGCTTACCCACGGTAAGCGGAGGTGCCCTCTGTCACCATACAATGTTACTCTAATATTATTGACTACGTTTCCTGGGCTGTGCTTTTTTTCATCCCTACGACATTCATTTTATAACTGGAAGTTTGGACCTCTTATTCCCTTCACCTATTTCACCCATCCCCTCCCCCTATATATATATATATATATATATATATATATATATATATATACCACATCTTCTTTAACCACTCACCTGTTGAAAGACACTTGGACTGCTTCCATAAGTTGGCTATTGTAAATAATGTTGCAAGAAACATAAGGGTGCATATATCTCTTTGAATTAGTGTTTTTGTTTTCTTTGGGTAAATACCCAGTCATGGAATTACTGGATCATATGGTATTTCTATTTTTAACTTTTTGAGGAACCCCCATACTGTCTTTCACAGTGGCTGTACCACCTTGCATTCCCACCAACGGTGCACAAGGGTTCCCTTTTTCTCCACATCCCCCCAACAATTGTTTCTTGTGTTTTTGATTGTAGCCATTCTGACAGGTGTGAGGCGATATCTCATTGTGGTTTTGATTTGCATTTCCCTGATGATGAGTGATGTTAAGCATCTTTTCAGGTGTCTATTGGCCATCTGGATGTCTTCTCGAAAAAAAATCTCTTTAGGTATTCTGCCAATTTTTAAAGTCTCTGCTTTTTAATATACTCCTTTGGTCTTCAAATTTCTTCAAAGTGACCTCATTTTAACTCTGGAAAAGTTTCAACTGTCCTCTCTTTAAATATTGTCTTGTCTGTATCGTCCCCATTCTCTCCTTCTGGGGCTCTGTGAATATGTTTGTTAAACCTTTTACCTTCACCCTCTTTACCGAAAACCTCCCATTATACTCTCTATATCCATGATTTTCTTTTCTATATTTTGGTATAAATTGCTATCAACTTCTTCAGAAATACATCCAGTTCACTAATTCTTTCTTCAGCTAATTTGTTTTATTTATTTATTTATTTATTTATAAGTTTATTTATTTTGAGAGATACAGAGACAGTGTGAGTGGGGGAGGGGCACAGAGAGGGAGAGAGAGAATCCCAAGCAGGCTCCACACTGCCAGCACACAGCCCAATGTGGGGCTCAAACTCACGAAGCTGTGAGATCATGACCTGAGCTGAAACCAAGAGTTGGACGCTCAACCAACTGAGCCACCCAGGTGCTCGCTCATACATTGCGTTTTAAACATTGTCAATGAATACATATTTTTTCATTTATATAAATTCCACGTGATTTTTTTAAAAAATCCACCGCCTAGTGATTTCTGTTAGTCTCTAGTTGAATGTTTGCTACTTAAGTGACTGCGTATTTTGTATTTGGTAGTTCTAATACCTAAAAGCTTTAGGCATTTGAATGTATTGTTTATTGTTTATGCTGACTCTCACTCATCCTGGTTTGCTTCCTTATGCATTTGGCGATCTTTGATTGAAACTCATATCTGGTTAACCTTCATCTGTGAAAATCTGGGGTTCTAATTTGAGATTGTTTTCCTCCAGAAGATTTATGTTTGTATTTCTGGGGAGCCAGCTCCCTTCCCGGTTCCCCAGTTAATCTTGGAGTCCCAAGTTCAGCTCCAACCTTGGCAACTGTTTAAGGACTGTCATGCATAAAGCTAACTTGGACACCTGTTCTCAGGGGAACTTGCCTTTTTGGTGTGATCACCTTCTCATCATTCAATGTCTTAATTTCTCATCAAACAGTTTCCCCAGCCTCCCATACCAGCACTCCTTGCCCCTCTTCCCCCAGCCTTGGAGACTTCCCTTACTTCCTGCCAAGTCAACAAACTCTTACTAAAATGTGTTTTATGCAGGACCCAGTTTTGTTGTGGGTGAGATCTCCCCACCCCCAGACCATCTAGTCTGACCCAAACAATTGAGTACCTAAATATTGAGTACTTAAATTAGACATAGATACCTTTCTGTTTTTTACACAGCACAAAATATTTTATTTTCTCCTAATTTCCAAATTCTCTCACAGAGATGTAAATTACAATAGAAGTAATTCATAAACCCATACTTGCCATTTCATAGACAAACTGTTAAGCATGTGCCCAGATGTGTTATATGTTTTATCTCATTTAATTATCACCACAGTCCCTAAAGAGAGGGAATATGATTCTCATTTCAATGATGAGAACTGAAGAGTAGAGAAATAACCCAAGTTCCCAAATGGGTGGAGGTGATGGTGATCGTGGTGGATGGACTCAAATAAGGACCTTTGGAATTTCAGATCCTATTCATTAACTAATATGCCATGCTGTCCTCCAAGAATTTTAATATCTCAAAAATAAAAATAGAAAAATTTCCTATGTAGCTAATTTTTTTTAAGTATATAGGAGACTTGGGGACATCCAGGGAGAGGATGTAATTATACCAAAGCTCACAAAGAAAATTGCCACTTTCCTGTCTGACACCTACAGATATATATATATATATATATATATATATATATATATATATTCTTAGTCCTCCAATGGATATACTATTTTGGGGGGTCAGCTTTACTGAGGTGCAATTTACACATAATAAAATTCCCAAATTTTAAACATACAATTTGATGAATTTTGACAAATTTTGACAGACTCCTGTGACCCACCACTATAATCATGACCTAAAACATTTCCATCAGATTAGTTGTTTTATAGCGATACTGAGCACTGCCCTCTCTGTGGTGGCCTGGGAAATATTTAGGGGGGTGGATATAAAAGGCATTGATCATGCCTGTGATCACCCTGTCACCTGGCCACCCTGTCAGCTGGCCTCACAGAACATAGAACTGAGTTCCAATGGCTCTGTGTAGGGACTGGAAAGGATCTCCCTGGACAGAGTTCAGGGCTGGTACTTACTCCCCATCTCCTTCTCAGACCTCATAGGTTGAGGAGGAACAGGCTACCACGTGAGTCTTTAGCACGCGCCCTCGCTGTCATCGCACGTGTGAAGGGAAAGCTCACGTCCCCTTCTTCCTGCTTCAAGATACTATGTTCACACAGTTGCCTCTGATCATATGAATTCTCCAGAAATAATATTGAAATTAATACTGAAGAGCCCATAACTTTTGACCAAGCAAGATGGTATATAATTTTTATTTTGCATATAGCAAACAACAGGATCTCACAATGCCAGGTAGCCAAATTCAGAGGTTTATATTTGAATGAAATTTGCCAGTCTGCAACTTCCTGTAGCTAACACAGCAGCCTCACAGCTGCCCCAAAAGCCCCTCCATGAAAATGAGTTAATTTGAACTAATGGGTCATCCAGGTAGTGAAGTGATAAGATTAGGAGTTTCACCTTGAGTACATTTATTGTCATTTTTATGACCCAATAATATTTTCAGTTGCCAATCTGGTTGAAGAAATATACTGAAATGTATAAGGAAAAGATCTCCAACTGGTATAAGATTTTTCACACTACTATATAATTTATTTCTAAATTCTAATGACATACTTTAGAATGTGGCTCTTTAATCTTAAAGATAATTGCTACTAATTAGTAATTATTACTAATTACTAATAATAATCATAGCCACTCATGGGTAGCTGGGCTTCCTTTTCAATTTCTATTTGTTTTTGAGAGAGAGAGAGAGAGAGACAGAGTGTGAGAGGGGGAGGGGCAGAGAAAGAGGGAGGTACAGAAGCAGGCTCCAGGCTCCCAGCTGTCAGCACAGAGCCCCATGAGGGGCTTGAACTCATGAACTGTGAGATCATGACCTGAGCCAAAGTCAGATGCTTAACTGACTGAGCCACCCAGGTGCTACCCAGGCACACAGGCACCCAGCTGGGCTCCCCTTTAAAGGAATTCATAGCAGTCTATATATTTAATACCTCATTGTCATCACACCTTTGGTTGAGAGAGGGTTTGAGGATACTATACTGTACATTCTAAAACCTTGTTTTAATATCTGAATTTAGGGGCACCTGGGTGGCTCAGTCGGTTAAGCGTCCGACTCTTGGTTTTGGTTCAGGTCATGATCTCACGATTTCGTGACTTTGAGCCCCATGTCGGGCTCTAAGCTGACAGTGTGGAGCCTGCTTGGGATTCTCTCTCTGCCCCTCCCCCACTTTCACTATCTCTGTCTCTCTCAAAATAAATAAATAAACTTAAAAAAAATAATATCTGAATTTAGACCCATCGTAAGTCATACGATTTTCCTCCAGCTTTGAAATTAATGTAAAGTTAATGCTGGATGTAACACAATTAGTCTTTCAGTGGATCTCCATGTTAGGCTGGAATGTCTTCTTCTTCCAGAAGAGAACGGGCATAGAGAATCAGATGCCTTACTTAATGTTAAACCATGTAGTAGAACCAGGCGCATTCTGATTGGTGTGAAATCTTATACTGTGAATAAACTATACTAACCTTGCTCTAATGAACTTTATTAGTTTTGCAAAGTTTGAAACAGGTTTTGATTTGTGGGCCACTTATCTGAGTTCCATGGTAATTAGCCATACGTAAGAAAAATATTCCACAGTGAATAGGAACTATAGTTAGAAGCATCTACCATGTGCCAGGTGCTTTCTATAAGGCTATCTTATTATAAACTGAATACTATCGCCTCAGTTTTACAAACAAGGAAACCGAGCATCAGAGAAGATAAGTAATATGCCCAAGATCCCATGTCTAGTAAATTATGGAACTAGCTATAAACCCAGAGTCTCTGCCTCCCATATTTCCGCTCTGTCAAGCTCTCAGTGACCTAACAAGCAAGTTCTCTGCACATGCCCCTTCTGTCAAACCAGATATTTCCCGGGCACCTCTGATGTGCATGTCACAGTGCTGTGTAGACAAAACGCCACTCAGAGGCTTGGATTGGGATCCACTTAGGGAGACAAGCCAGTTAGTGGTAGATTAAATACGGTCACAGTTTCTTTGCAGCCCCCCCCCCCCCCATTAAGAAGTGGAGTCTGTCCCGCTACCCCTCAGGTCTAGGATGGTTTTGTAACTTTCTCTAACAGCATGTAGCAGAGGTGATGATGTGTGCACTTCAAACTCTAGGCATCAAGAGCACGTCCAGTTTCACCTTTGCTTGAAATCCTGCCTTATGATCTCCTCTTCAACAAGTCAGTCTCAGCTCCTGGAGTATGACTGACTGTGCAAGTGAATTCCATCACTCCTGCCCAGGGCCAGAACTGACTGCCAGATATGGGAAGGAGGCCATCTTGGACTTCCAACATGGTGGAACCTCTGGCTAAGTGCAACCACGTGACTGAGCCCCGAGGAACATCTGGCCGACTCACAGGATTGTGAGAAAGAATATGTAAGTCTCATCACCTCCTAAGGTTAGGGTAGGTTCTCATGCAGCAATAAGTAGCTGATGCAGATGTACCCAGGAAAAAGTAACTCACGGATGCCAACCCAGGCTAGATTATACAATGTGAAGGCAGAGTGGAGGGGAGTTACTGCCTTGGGGAAAGGTGACTGAGTCCATTATATTGTGGGAGATATTGGAGTCCTAGTTTCCAAGTGCATGGTACATACTCTACATATTTAATTGATTTAGTAAAAATGTGTCACGTGCCTAGTATGCATCGGGATTGTGTAATTTCCAGAAATAAAAAGGATAGGGCATGGGTTCTGTTCTTAGGGAGCAAACAGTTTCATAGGGAAGACAGTTGCACAACTGTATAAATGGGGTTGGGAGGACTAGCATTTCATGAATATTTACTTCATGCCAGATTCTGTACCAAGCACTTGACATATACGGGTGTGTGTTTCATCGTTTTTATTAATGGCTCATATTTTTGTGCTTTGTGTCTTCTGCTCTGCACTAAATGATTTGTGCAACATTATCATTAAATCCTCACTAATGAAATAGATGGTTGTAAGTTATTATCTCTAGACTACAGACTGCAAAACTAATAGACGGTATAATGGACTTGTCCAAGGTTGCAAAGCCAGTAAGGGATGTAGCTTGATTTAGTGCAGATGGGGGTGGGGGTGAGCATGAGGGCTGGGGGTGGAGGTGAGTTGCTGTCTTGGGGGAAGGTGACTGAAGACATTATATCGTGGGAGGTATCTGAGTCCAGTTTTGAAGGATGAAAGGAGATCAGTAAGAAGACAGGGTAAGGGGCATTGTATTTGAGGAGAAAAGCAAAGGCTTGAATGTGAGGCTAGCATGTCACAGACACAGAAATGTGTGCAGGAAGTATGCAGGGAGAAAGCTGAAGAGAAGCTGGTGGAGGGTGTGGGAACCAGCTTATAAAGGGTCCGGTAGCAGGCAGTGGTCGTGGAGAAGTTCCTTAGCTGTGCAGACATAGTGGTAGTAGTATTGTAGGAAATTTAAACTCGTGCTGAAAATGATGGGTCAGAAATGGACGATGGGTGAGGGCAAGGGCTCTTGTAACTGAACAGAGATCCAGCGGTGAGGGTCTGATGGGTTCTCCTTAGGGGAGGAGTGTCAGGAGGCCAGCAGGTGATTTTTTTTTTTTTTTCAAACTCTATTTGGCTTTGTGTTAGAGCCTGCCAAGGGTTGATCCTCACCGTGGGAGTGTTGAGGGCTGCTGGCCACCTGTCCCAGTTGTACCAGTTCCCAGGGCTCTTTCTCTCTTTTCTTCTTTATCACCAACTTCCCCACTGATGCTTGGGTATAAAGAGGGGGCTGGCCCTTCTCCCTCATGCTGTACTTTCACAAAGCAAAAACCCCTACGTTCTTAAATGATTTGATAATATGTTGTATAGGTCCAATCCAGAAGCCAATAAAAATTTGTGAGGAAGGAATATTGACAGATGTATCCTTAAAAACATTTGCCACATGTCTACAAAGCCTAGATTACAGAGGCGGATTTATCTCGCAAAGAAACAGCTCATCTGGGTTTGCGCAGTTTGTTTTCATTATCACCAGCCTCTGGCAAAGTAGGTACTATGTAATCGATCTAAAACGGAGAACATAAACGGGTTAAATGATTTGCTTAAGGCCTTCAAATGTATAGAGTTAAAAGGAACACTAAAAGTCTTGTTGAGGTTCTTTCTTGGGGGAGAGGATTTACCAGGAGAACATTAATTTGTGCATTTTTATAATAGTGCTTGTAAATACTGAACACAGATTTTGATGTTCATTGACTTATTGGTATAGCAACTTAATTTCTTTCTAATAAAGTGTCATAGAAAAATTCTGGAAGACTGTACATGAAACTCAGTATGGGAAATAGAACAAGGGGAATGGGTAAGCAGGAGAGGTCATGGACTTCTATTATTTACTTTATACCCTCTATTCTGCTTGAAAATTTACTATGCATCCTTTTGTAATTAAAACACCTAGTTAATAAAAGTTTAAAAATAGAATTCAGGTCCTTTCTTTATTGCAAATATCAAAATTAAAAAAACAACAACTGTGATTCCAAGTGTCTTACATTTCAGGTGTATGAACTATTTTATGTCCTTGGGAGAGATAACACAGTTATACAATTCCAACCTTCTGACAATTTCTTGAAATTCTACTGTTAAAACTCTCTTGCTTGGCACAAAACTATGTCCAGGCTGTCTCTGTGGGAAAGTGATTTCTGTTGCCTAAGTTACAAAAGCAAACACTTTTTTTTTTTTTTTTTTACCCCCGGTGTGCCTTTGGAATGCTATTTGTATTTATTTAGCTAAGTAATAACAACGGCAGCCACTGGGATGCTCGTTGATAAATGGTCCCGCACACCATGGCCAGAACAGAATCTGCAGAACTTTAGCCCTTCCAGACGGACTTGCCATGGCGGTTTCACTGCAAACCTGATTATTTTGGCAAGCTGCGTGAAAGAATTCACCACCAGGAAATATTTTAGATTTCGTGATAGTTAAACAACAACAACAACAACAACAACCTCAGAACCAATAGAGCAGCTGAAAAAATAAGTTGCTTGCAAAAGGTCTGCCTTTATTATTATTATTTTTTAAGAAATTCTGTAATTGTGAAGGAGCAGGTGGTTGGGTGGAGAACATCCAGAGCCCTGGAAATGTGGTTCAGTTCTATAAACAAGTCAGGATAGTGGGCTAATTAAAGTCAGACAATGGGCTATTTTGAAAAGCATAGATCAAGCATTCATTCAAATGAGTGCCAAGGACATAATATGTACCTCTTGTATTCAAACATTGGCATTTTGAGTTTAGAAGGCATTGCCTACTCAGAAAAATTTTTTTTTTCTTTTTTAATTCTTTCTGGGCTCACGAAGGGGGTTGGTTGGCAACGTTAACAAGCAATATGCAAAGCGCTGAGCTGTAAGAGGGAGCAAAAGGTTAGGGGCAAGACACTCCCAGGGTGGACCCTGATCACCTCGAAAACATTACAAATAAATGGAACATTACAAATAAATGGATCCGTCTGCTGGCAATTCAGAAAAAAAGTAGCAAGGGCAAGTGAAATGTACTTATTAAAGAAAAATTATAGTTTTCCTAAGAGATTTAGTAATCACCACAAAGAGAGCAAGTACTTCTAAAAAATAAGAAAAATAAAACACTAGCAAAGCAGAAAGACACACACTGGGTCATCCGATGGCCATCTGCTGTGCGCAGGCAACTGGGGAAATCTTACTGAAGTGAAGTCACATTGTAGGATGAGAGGTGACATAATTAGGAGAGTTTATTTTGAGAGAGAGAGAGCATGGGAGGGACAGGGAGAGAGAGAGAGAGAGAGAGAGAGAGAGAGAGAGAGAGAGAAAGAGAGAGAGAGAGAATGAATATCCCAGGCAGGCTCTGCATTAGTACAGAGCCTAACACGGGGCTTGAACTATCAAACTGTGAGATCATGACCTGAGCCGAAGTTGGATGCTTAACTGACTGAGCCACCCAGGTGCTCCAAAAATAATTTTTATAGTAAGTTTTAAGAAAGCAGGGAAGAGAGTATGGGTATTTCTTGCACTTTGTATGCCTTCAGAGCTTGGGACCACTGTCCAAATCGTACCCTTCTTCTAACCATGGATTCAATTTCACATACACATGCTCTGTTCTTAGATTTGACAAGACAGGGCTGCAATGGCTGTGATTTCTTCCTTGAAGAAGGAGGGTGTGGCCAACTCCCTAAATTTAAAGCATGGATAATCAGTTCGTAGTCTTATTTACAGCTGCTTCTTTCTTCGTTTGGCGTCTTCATTGTTGTAGCACCGTTAGAATACCATAGTGAAGTAGCCCAAGATATAAACTGTCCAAGTTCTAGTATGTTTGGGGAGGTATTTCTGGATTAAAATTAGATTTTGATATCAGTCAAGGCTTCTGTCTGTCTTTAGCATGGAATACTAAAAATTGGCTTAGTGTCTAGGAAATGAGACCATTGGTGGTCCCCTCTCTTCATCTTTTCCCATACTTTCATGAGAAGTTGACAGCATAAGGAAATTACTCTCCCCTTTCCTTAGTGGCTATTATATTTGTTAGGAATATGCATAGGAGCCTTTAGTGTGTAAAACTATGGGAGAATGCATGGAAACTGGGAGAGCATCTAAACGGTGGGTCACCAGAGACAGCAGGCCAACTGAGCTGGTAAGCTCTGCTTTTCCCTAGGTTCATGGATCTCTTTTAGCCCTCAAGAGAGACCCAACAGGGTCTCTGCCTTCTCACGTGGTGGAGTGGCATTCTACATCCATTCCCAGGACCAAGCCAGGGGATACCAGCTTCTCAGGCAGCTAGATAATACTAAAGAAACCGCACTTCATTGTAAGTCATAGCAGGAGAGTAAGCGATAGGGAAGAAGAAAGGTCAGGGAGAAATGGGTTGGGTGAGGAAGGACCTAGGGATCTCCAGGAGGGCAGCAAAGGGTTCTGCAAAGGTCAGATGGTATGCTGTGACTCCGGTTCAGGAAATGTTTTCCTCTTTTTATAGAGAGGGCCAGGTGCCATGGTGAGCCCAAGAGACCAGAGGTGCAGGAGTGGTGGGGAATGACAGGGAATATTCTGGAAGCAAGTTCTAGGACAGAGCTAGAGATAGGTTCTAGAAGGAAATTAAGAACTTTTTGTGTCTAGTTCTTTCTAGGATCTCTGGGTGTCACAGGAAAGGAGAGTGCTGCTTCTGGTTCAGGCTGGGTGTGGCATCATCTAAACAACCTACAGAAGCACTGCAGGGATGGGCGGGTTGAGAGGGAGCAAAGGTCATGACCAAGACCCAACATCACATATGGAATCTGAAGCAGAAGCCCTGAGGCAAAGTGGTTATTCCAAAGCTAGTCCTTCCTTGGACCGGAAATGTAAATTAAAAAGGCAACAGGAAGCAATCCAACAAACCTGGGTCACATCTAAGCTCCATCACTTTCTACCTGATATTTACTCTTCTCATCTGAAAAATAGATGTGAGTGCCATCCTCTCAAGGCCACTGGGCTTCTTGTTGATAAATGACATATATTTTATTATCAATGACATGTATTTTATTTAAAAAAATTTTTTTAAGGTTTATTCACTTTTGAAAGAGAGAGACAGAGCACAAGTGGGGGAGAGAGAGAGGGAGACACAGAATCTGAAGCAGGCTCCAGGCTTCAAGTTGTCAGCACAGAGTCCAACATGGGACTTGATCTCACAGACCATGATCATGACCTGAGCCAAAGTCGGACGCTTAACCGACTGAGCCACCCAGGCGCCCCAATGACATATATTTTAAAGTATATAAGTGAAAATATTTATAAGTCTATCAGTAAATGACAATGATTATTATTAAAAATTCTCATCTGCCCCAGAGAGAACTGAGGTGACAGAAGGAGATCTGGGCTTTGAAGTCACCTCAACTGTCTCACCCATACTGATCTTTGGCTAGATATTAAAGTTAGGGTCAGAACATTTGCACTGTGCATAATTGGTCTTGTGCTTTCTGTGATTTTTCCGTTCCCTCTTCCCTTGAAAACTCAACTTGCAAAGCTCTACCTGAACCAGAGGAAAGGAGATATATCTTTCTCAGAACAAAGAGGGGTTCAGCTTGGCTTTGGAAGTTGGGGAGAGGGTTGTCAGTGGGTGGGACATGTTCTGAGGTCAGGAAAAGCTATCAAGTCAAATTGAATACTGAAATGGGAAGAATCTAACCCTCCCCTTCTACTCACAAGGACACTGAGGCCCAGAGAGAAGAAAGGAATCGCCCAGGACCACTGAGAGCCAGAAGGAGGGGTTGAAACAGACTGAGGAAGGAACTTTTCTGTTTTGATGTAAAAGAGATGTCTTGGATGTGTTTTCCAAAGCTTCAGAGAAACCAAAGAGATCTTGAGATGCTATAATAAACAGTTGCCAATTGCATATATATATTTTTTAACACTTCACAAGAAATCCAAATGCAAATCACAGATACGGACATCCCAGTGTTTATACTCGGTGGTAACTGAAGTGTGCATGTGATTGGTACTGCAAAACAGCAGCTGGTTATATAACTAAACAAAACTCTAACTAGCAGTCCTGATCGAAAGGCAGACAGTTATGATGGATGGAGCTAGGCAACACACATCTGGCTCACAGTTCGAGGTTCGCCATCTCTCCATAAAGATCAAACACTTCCAATTACCCTATGCCATAAATGCACTATCTGGCACCCACTTACCTGCTGTTACTCCAAATTTGTCATCGATATGTACTATTGTCAGGCTTCTTCCTGTGTTTACAATGTTTTCCTTCCAGAAATAATTAGGACATATTGTGAACCAAGACACCCAGCTGACAATATGGCCTTATCCTACGTGTTCGGGGCATGGACATTTTATCAGCTCATTTAAATGTAAGGATTTAGGAAAATACACAAAACAAAAGCAATTGTAAGTAGTTATGATGTGGAAAGCAAACATTCGAGGTTGATGTGAAAGAATCATGACAAGTGGAAACAGTTAACTTTTGGTTTGTATATGTATAATACATAGAATTCAAAATATAATCCAAATCCATTTCCCACTTGGGATTTATCTCCTTAACATTTTCTTTAGTTCAGGCCTTCCAAAACACCTCAGAAGTCTTCATGTATTTTCCCTCACATTTACGTAGAATATTAATTTAAAATAACTTTCATATCTATTTCCTTGTTGGTCCTCACTATAGCATTTTTTGAGGAGTGAGCAAGAGAGTGATTAGGATGTCCATAAACCAATAAAATAGACTGAACAGCAGACCCTGATCCCAGGCTGTTCATAATCTCTTCCAAACTGCCTTGTAAGCCCCCATTCTGCGGCACAATTTTTACTGCAAACTGATCTCTGCTTCCTACTTAGTAAGTTGAAATTTTCCCCCTCATGCCAGCTGTTATGTACTCAAGGCTTTTAAATGAATCTTTATGATAGCTTAAGAAAAACTTGATTAGAAAGCTCAATAGCCTGCAAATTGTTCATTGGATTTCAAAGCAAAATGAAAAATTGTGGCTATGAGCCTCACTGCATCTTCTTGTTAAATCCTTTTTTTCCTGTACTATAAATAACTGAGAGTTAACTAAATTTTGTGATGTTATTAAAATTTTTCAATGATTTGCTTTTATGAAACTCAAGTGAAATAGTGTAATTGAAAAAACATGCAAGAAAAACCTACATCAAAAGTCTCATTATTTAGGGGCGCCTGGGTGGCGCAGTCGGTTAAGCGTCCGACTTCAGCCAGGTCACGATCTCGCGGTCCGTGAGTTCGAGCCCCGCGTCGGGCTCTGGGCTGATGGCTCGGAGCCTGGAGCCTGTTTCCGATTCTGTGTCTCCCTCTCTCTGCCCCTCCCCCGTTCATGCTCTGTCTGTCTCTCTCTGTCCCAAAAATAAATAAAAAAAATAAAATAAAATAAAAAAAAAGTCTCATTATTTATATTTTTTGGTACTAGATGTGGGTGAATGGCTCACAGTTTAAATATTCTGCTAGAAAATGTAGGAGTGTGGTAAAGGATGACCCAGAAAGATTTGAGGAAGAAAGAGAAAAACCATTATTTAAAAACAGATGTCCACAGTAATAGTGTGAAACCACAGGATCATGGCTAAGATGTATAGAAATGGTTTTAGGTCCAGTCTTTGGTGAAAATCTCTTTGGTGAAAGGGATTTCTTTCTCTTTGATTCCTACTGCAAAGATGTGAAAAACTTAAAACATTTCACGGTATCAAAAACAGATGTTCTGGAAGGAAATTGCGGTAACGATGGACTAACACAGCCTGTGTAAACTTATCAAAGTGTTGTCGCAAAGAAAAGAGCACCAATTTGGGCATCAGATGGATACTTCCTAAAGGATACTTATCCAGAGGGAAGTAGCTTTCATCATATATGTGCATTAGCTTCCTAGGTCTGCGGTAACAAATGACCATAACCTGGGTGGCTTAAAGAGTCAGAAATGTCTTATCAGTTCTGGAGGTCAGAAGCCCAAATCAACGTGTTGCTAGGTCTGTGCTCCCTGTAGGACCCTAGGGGAGAATCCATTCTTTGCCTCTTCCAGCTTTTGGTGGCCACCCACGTTCCTTGGCTTATGGCTGCATGACTCCAGCCTCTGCCTCCTGACCCCACTGCCTCTTGCTCTTTTGTGTGTCTTCTCCTCTGTGCGTGTGTCTCTCTCAAACCCTCTCTTAGAAGGATGCATGGGATTGCATTCAGAGTGATGCAAGACAAAATCTACTTGGATAATCTGAGTAAGTGCCTCCTCTTAAGATCCTTAACTTAATCACATGTTTTGCCACATAAGGTAACATTCATAGGTTCCAGCATTTTGATGTGGGATTGTTGGGAGGGTCCACTTTTTGGCCAGCACACTCTATGGTAAAACCGCATGGTAGGGTCTCCAACCTCCTCAAGTTAGCCTCTGATTGGTTATTACCCATGCTGTCAGTAGCCAAGTTTGAACATGGTCTTGTTAGGATGGCTTCCCTAACCAAACATATTCAAGATATTCAACCCATAGCTGCGTAGTGTATTGGCGTGAAAAAGAGAAGGTAGGCTCAGGATCATCCATCCAGTTAGAACCCCAAGTGCCCACCAGCAATGTGATTCTCCATGATTCCTGCTGAACAGGTTAGCATTTGCAATGAGGACAGTAATAGGACCTCTAAGGAATACGGTGTCTTTCTTGAGATACGCAGATATTCTAGAATAGTGGTTGACAGATGAACAGTCAAATCAATTCATGGAGGTAACTTAAGCCCAAATAACCATATTTTGGGAATATAGACATTTAATTACCCCAATTTAAGAGGTCATTGGAGTGGAGGATACGAGTAATACACTAGTGTTGAGACCCAGGTAAAAATATATGCAAACCTGTAGACAAGGCTAAGTTCATGCAGCCTATGCACTTGGTGCCTGAGAGTAACTACCAGAGTTAGGGCGGGTTTGCACCTTTCTTGTCCTAGAAATTCTTTCTCGATGATATATTTTCCTATATTTTGATTTTCCTTGTCTGAATATGCTATGGTCTGAATGTTTATGTCCTTCCAAAATCCATATGTTGAAATCCTAATGCCCAGAGTGATGGTATTAACAAGTGGGAGGTGAGTAGGTCATGAGTGTGGAGCCCTCATGAAGGGGATCAGAGCCCTTATAAAAGAGCCCCCAGAGAGTTCCTTAGACCCTTCCTTTACATGAGGGCATAATCAGAAGTCAGCAGTCTGCAACCCCGAAGAGGGTCCTACCATAATCTAGCCATGCTGGCACCAAAAACTTGGACTCCCAGCCTCCAGAAGTCTGAGAGATAAAATCTTGCTGTTGATAAGCCACCCAGGCTGTGGTGTTTGTTACAATAGCCCAACTGGACTAAGACAGCATGAATCAGGGACTGTTCTACCTCAGATCCCAGTGATCTGTCCCTTTTAAATGTTGAATCAGGAGCCAGAAGACCTGCCATTTGCTAACTATGAAGCCTGAGAACAATCACTTCCCATCTCTTCTTCTCTTCCCTGTTTCCATCTGTTCAATGGGAAACCATGTGAATATCAATCTCACAGAGTTCGTGCGTCTGTCCGATGAGACGACATACGAAGAGGTGCCCTGTAAACTGGATTGTAGTCTTCCTAGCATGTGGCTATGCTCCTGGTCTTTCGTCTTTAGTCTGATGCTTGGGTATAGGGTCTTATATATATATTTTAAATAAATTATATTTATTTTGAGAGAGAGCACACCTGAGTGGGGGTGGGGGGAGGGGCAGAGAAAGAGGAGAGAGAGAATCTCAAGTAGGCTTCATGTTGTCAGCACAGAGCATGAGGGGGCTAGAACTCACGAACTGAGACATCATGACCTGAGCTGAAATCAAGAGTCAGACGCTTAACGGACTGAGCCACCCAGGTGCCCCTAGTCTTATATTTTTTAAATGGATACACAGATTTTCTTCTCTACCAGGGTTTTTGGTGTTTAATGACATAGACCATGTATTATGTGTTTCTTGTATCCACTTTCACTATCACACTTTCAGTGTCATGGGGCCAACAGCAATAGCTCAACAAATTGTAATCTGGGTGGAGATAAGAACCTTGGCTGTGTGAGCGAACCCCTGCTCTGTACTCTATGGTAAAGTTCTCAACCTCTGGCGAGCAAAGGAATCGGCCAAGGGGCAGGTTGAAAAATGACCATTCCTTGGCTCCTGTCCAATATTTCCACATTTGTATACATGGGACGGGACAAGGAATCTGCAGTTTAAAATGAAATCAAACAATATGTTTATTATGAATCATGTTTATATTGTTATAGCACTGAGAGAGTAAAAACATCAAAAATTAAAGAAAACATACTATTTGATAGTCACAGATCTTGAGCAAAAATTGTTAGGTAGTTTTAAAAAGAAGAATATATTTATATATACCATTTGGAAATACTATGATTTCTTGGGTTTTTTTTCTTCTTCTGTAATTCTGTCTGGGATAGTGCCTTATCTTTGTATGTATGTCTTGATGATAATGATGATGCCAAGGAGTGAGTTATAGCCTCACGCACACTGGGCAGATACAGTATCTGTTCCTTGACTGTGTTTTGACATCACTGTGATTCCTGTCTTCCCAATGCCTAGAACGTCCATTAGGTTTCACAATTCTGACTGTAGCTGTGGCCAAGCCATCCACATTACTTCCACAAAGCTGTGGTTCATTAGAAGAGACTCTGAATTCTCTCTCTCTCTCTCTTCCTTTCTTGATATGAAATTGGCATGGATATTTGTAACACACACCCCAGATGACTCTGAGCAGCCACTAAGAAACACTGTACTAGGAATAGACAAGGAGCCGATGATTTTGATTTTCTTTTTGTCAGCTAAGCTCTGTTTGTTGCACCAGAAGAGAGGATGTGGTTTAAAATAAAAGAAGACAGAAGATGTGCAGTGAAAGCTCTTGGATGGGAGGAAATAGGATCTGGAGTTGGTTCATTTGAAACATGTCCCAGAAATTTGATCCCAGAGCAGCGTTGGATGCAGTGCCCATATCCTGAGCAGCCACAATGGAAGAACCGGTACCCATTGTGTACCAGCCCCTGTGCTGGGCGCTGTACGTCGTTACCACATTTGCTCTCATGTCCTGCATCCAGCAATGCACGACAGATGCCTGACATTCAGGTTGTTACATTTTGCCAATAGACTAAGTGATTATAAACCCATCTTGCTAGCTAATTGCTATTTCCACTCTAGGAGCATTTTTGGAGATCTGGGTGCAACTACTTAAACATTTTAAGTACAGGGTAGAGCTATTTATGAAGACACGGATGGCAGATAGAGAGGTTTCAGACTTAAGACATCTCCAACTCAGATATTTACATCTGATTTTGCTATAGGGAGGGTTTTTCTAAGTTGTCTCTATCAGATTTAGAATAACATGTCGATGAAGATTGGCATTGTCCCCACCAGCTAAGCCTTCATTAATTCACGATTGGGAGAAATGAAAAAGTCAGGACATATCATCCATTCTTTGCCATGAGCTGAGACAGCCAGCCAGTAAGTTCACAGAGCTCTCCAGGTTTTTGCCCATGGGTTGACATTTGTACCCCAATATATATTTTTTAACGTTTATTTTTAAGAGACTGAGAAAGACAGAGCAGGAGCAGGAGAGGGGCAGAGAGAGAGGGAGCCATAGAATCTGAAGCAGGCTCCAGGCACTGAGCTGCCAGCACAGAACCCGACGTGGGGATTGAACCCACGAACTGTGAGATCATGACCCGAGCTGAAGTTAGATGCTTAACCGAATGAGGTACCAAATAATGTTAATAATGGTAATTATATAGTGTGTGCTAAGTAAATGAGGGCTTTGCCATTGAGAATATGAGACTCAAGAAGAAAGAGCGGAGATAACTAGCTTTCAAAGAGGACTGAGGCCCCCAAAGGCTTCAGAATGAACTAAATCGAGACTTACATTAAATCTTGAGTTACTTGTCTGCCTGGATCGTTTTTCCGCCAGTAAGTCTTTGACCGTGTGCTTCACTCTCACGCCTTGATACACGCGTTTGCTGTAGTCTCCTGTGACTTAAGCAAATGGAATAGTAACAATCAAATGTGGATAGAGTAATAGGTTAACCTCCCCAGGGACGCATTCAAGGCCTGACAATTGTGACTGTTTGCTCACTGCGATGATAGACTTCTTGAATTTGCAGTGGCTCCAAAAGAGGACGTTTAGTCTTCCTTCCTTGATAGAAACTCATCCAAGTTCTGTGTAGGCAGAAAAAGCTCCCCCCTATTCCATCTTCTACGCAACAGCTCCTCAAAGTGTCCTCTTTTTTGTACTCTGACTTGTCAAGATTTATTCCGGGAAGGCTTATAATTTATGCTTTAATCGCAAGACAGGAATCAGATGCAACTTATTACCTGATGCAAAAGTTAGATTTGCATGCTTCAGTTTATGGAGTGACAGTATTCTTGCCGTATTGTATTTCTACCTGATGTGGGTGAGCAGGTCACCTGGACTGTTTTCAGATTGGGTTCCTGAGAAGAAAATCATGTGTTCCTGTTTACTGCACTAAATTAAGCAGTTTTTATTTTTGAAAATACAGTTTTTCGACATGGGGAGTTGCTGCTTTGAAACTAGGTCAAGGATAAGGGAAGAGTCATTCATTCATTCAACAAATATTTATTAAGAACTTACTACAAGCACCCACTGAACATATTACAGTGCTCAGTAATTTACCTGCATTATTTCACTTGAGCCATTTTAAAAAGGAAGGACCTGAAGTCTGGGGCTCAGTTATCTGCCAAGGTCTCATAGCTGCTAATAAGCCATAAGAGCTGGGATCCAGACGTGGGTCAGATTCTAACCCTAACAACTGGAAAAATTAGCTGTTTTTTACCATGAAGAAATTACGGAGAGATAACAGACTATAGAGAAAAATGTGTCCCCAAGGTTCTGAAATTGACAACTCTGTTTCTGGGGATAGTGAGTTCCTTGTTAGTGAGGACGGTCAAGTAACAGTAGAAGAACCTTTTGTTTAGTCAATTGGAGAAAGCATTCAAGCAATACATCGTAGTTAAACTGCAGGAATTTTAAGATATTTTGTAAGTCTGAAATCACTGTTCCATTGTAGGTTGGATAGTTTCAATTCATTTTAATCGAGCTGTTGCTGGTGTATTAGCAATGCCACCTGGATTCGGTATCAGTGCACTAGGCTGGATGTACCCACGTGTACGCACATGTATACACATATCACCAAAAATATTCTCTAATCTGCTTAAACTGGTAGTCTAGGATATATTTGACTTATGAGTCAAATACCATCACAAGGAGAATGAGAGGAAGGAAGAAAGGAAAAAATAATACAACCCAAACCAAAAGCAGAGCGACCCATGGGATAGAAGAGGTTGCTGGCCCAAAAAGCAGTGCCTACGTGATCACATGTTACTCTAGTCACTGCACCGGGACAATCGTAACCTCTCAGGCCCATTTTCTTTGTCTGTAAAATCTCTCTTCAGTGTTCTATAAGACAGGCATATGAAAATATGCCAAACTATTAAGTGTTATACAAAATGCCTATACAAAATTAAGAGGAAAAAAAAAATCTAGGTTCCAAGGCAATGTATCATTTAGTTTAAATGAAGCCACCACACAAATGATTTCAGCAAAATAAAGTTATTTCAGCAAAATAAATAAAATGATTTCAGCAAAATAAAGGACCGAATGGTCCTTTCGGTATAATTTTAACAGGGTCTAATTTTGGCCTATATATCTTTTACTTAAAGAGGCTTGAAGTACTTTCAAATCAGCCTCGAATTTAAAACTTGATGACTTTACGTTTGTTCCAAAGGAAACTAAACTCTGATTCTAGAGTGTATGCTTCACTTTTGGAAAAGCCTAAGGCTACATTTACTCATCAATGATGCATTGAAGTATTTCCTGTGTGTCAGGCATCCCGTCAGAGCTGGGGATGCAAAAGAATTTGCTATCTAGTGGGAGGAGAGAGGAGCTTAAAAAATAATTTTAATGCAAATGTGCTAAGGGCAACAGCAGAATCACGCCTAGGATATTCAGAAAAACACAGATGTGTCAATTCCTTATGAGGGCGGGGAGGGACTAGGAGGGCAGGGGACAGCACAGGCTGGAGGGATGCTGCGTAGTGATAGGAAGGTGGGCAAGAATATTCCAGACATTGAGGACCACAGGGGCAAAATCCTGGAGGCAGGAACAGAGCAAGGTGTGTGAGGGAGTGAGGGAGGGAGGCCAGAAGAGAAAAGAAACAGCCTCAGTCATGAAGCTTCTGGTGGGCAAAGGAGTTTGGACTTCATCCTGCCGGCAAAGAATCAATGGAGGCTTTTAAGCGAGGAGCCAATACGGTCAGATTTGCATTTTAGACAGGCTTTTCTGGCAGCTGTGTGGAGGGTAGATTTAAGAATCACAAAGCCACAGGGAGATCAGTCACGAGGTTCTAGAAGAATTCAGGCAAGAGATAATGGGGTCTGAGTAGTAGATAGGAGGGCAAGGAGCAGACACTTGAAAATTATTTCGGTGTGGGAGAGAAAGAAGAGGGAAGATTCGAGGGTGATTCTCGAGTTTTCCCCATGGGATTGATCTGGGTACATAAGTTCTGGAGCCATCATGACGCTGGTGGTAAAGAAATCAGGAAAGAGGATGGAATTGCTGGTGGGAGGGGGGAGTGCTTGAAAGGTAGAGTCACATGACGGCACACAGAGAAACGATACCATCCCGCACACCAGCATAAGCAGACCAGGCTGCTCCCATGGCCTGAGAGGATCAATATCTTGGAAACTCCTATCATCCTCATTCCTGACATACTGGTTGGGGAGCTCTGGACTAAATGGTTCCAGACAGAAGCCTGGGAGCATCCACATGTGAAGTGTGGTCAGAGGAGGAAGAGAGACATGAAGAAGAATATAATTGAGGACATAGTTGGAGAGGAACCAGGAAAAGCCAGGGGAAGGAGGCATCACAGAATTCAGGGGAAGAGACTTCAGGAAAGAAGGAAAAAGTAGGAAGGGTGGCAGAACGGTCCAGAAAGATAAGGAAAGCAGGGCACTCACTGCTTTCAATTCAGTCAACCTTAGAAGACAAACTCTGGAAGCCTAGCTAGAAGCCAGATAATAATGTCAAGGGCCAAGACAGGGATGGAGATTTCTTCTTGAAGCTTGAATGAGAAAGGGAAGGAGGAGCTGGATGATAATTGCAGAGAAGTACAGGGTCAGGGAGAGGTTTGCATATATATAAATATACAATATATACATGTATATATGTGTATACATATACACTATATATGTATATATATATACAAGCAGAAGAGGGGCAGAGAGAGAGAGAGAGGGAGACCCAGAATCTGAAGCAGGCTCCAGGCTCTGAGCTATCAACATGGAGCCCAATGTGAGGCTTGAACTCACAAACCGTGAGATCGTGACCTGAGCTGAAGTCGTATGCTTAACCGACTGAGCCGCCCAGGCACCCTGCTTACATTTTTATATCTATATATTTATGGGTAGCAGAGATTTGAGGATATTTGAGTAAGTCAGAGGAAGGGACTAAAGATTTAGGAAAAAGGGAGAAAATGAGGGAATGGGGTTGAAGAGGAAGCAAGAAATTGGGGGCAAGGGCATGAGTTGGCTCTCAACCCCCGAGACTAGGGTAAGGAAAGGCCAGTGAGGGGTGGAGGCCAGGTGTGTGGTCAGTGGCCGAGACAGCTCTAGCGTGCAGGGGAGCAGCCTGGAGCAGGAGAGTGACTAGGGCACCAACAGTGAGAACAAGGCAGGGGGCAAAGCCAGACAGACAGGTCAAAGTGAGAATGCACCCCAGTGATCCTCAAAGTGTGACCCCCGGACCAGCAGCACCAGCATTGCTAGGAACTTGCTAGACGTGCAGATTCTCACGCCCTTACTCCAGATGTAGAGTCAGAAACTTTAGGGCTTCGGCTCAGCAATTCATGTTTTAATAAGCCTCCCAGGTGATTTTGATGTTTTCTGAAGTTTGAGAATCACAGGTATACATAACAGTAAGGACTTTATAGTGCTCCTGTTCGGGTGGGGGCCAACTGTAGGTATTTGTGTATTCCTGGCGGGGCCGAAAGAGGAACGTCTGGTGATTACCAGTGGGAGTGGACACAGGTCTGAGAGAGAGGAGGGGGTGGGGTTGAAGGGGTCCAGCCTGGATCCCCTGTGGGTCTGCAGACAGAATTGGCTTCACTCTTCCCTGAAGGGCTTTTTAATTGATTTCAATCTGACTCAACAATTTGTGCTTTATGTGTATGCCAAAAAGCCTAGAAGGAATACACCTATTTTAAATAAGCTTAACAAATAACCACACGGTAATTAATAGAGGGAGAAAGTTCGTGAGATGGCAAATAAACACATGAGAACTTCTGAAGGTTTGTCGTAAGCAGTCAGTCTTACACACCAGTTGGCACGGACTTAGTGCAAAGCAGGGGCGAAATGCCGCAGGGGATGCAAAAGAAGTTTAGAACATGTAGCAGATGTCCTCAAAGAGATCTCAGTTTGGTGAGAGAGGTGAGGTGTTCACATGTGAAAGAGTAGGGGAGGGGCAGAACACACATTGGGTGGTCGGTGACAGTTTTGGGGGAAGGGACGTGATTCAGGTGGACGTGATTGCATGTGGATGAGTTAGGGGCAGGGAGAAAGGTCTTGCGGGCGTCAGGCACGGCATGAAGGAACACAGAGGTGGGCAGGAACAAGGCAGGTGCGGAAAGGGTAGGGAACTGGAGTAATGGGGGTTAATGCCACCTCCACATAGATGAATTTCAAATGGACATCATCCTTTAGCCCAGACCCATCCGGCCCGGACTTTAGACTTGGATGTCCACGTTCACACAGCTGTCTGCTGGACGTCGGGAACCCCACGCATCCAAACCTGAACTCCATCCCCCGCCCCTCCGCATTTGCTTTGTCTGGAGACCTCCTTTGTCTCAGCTGAGGGTTACTCCCTCCACGCCGCTGGTTACTCACTCCCAAAGCTATCGGGATCCTCCTGGACTCGCTCCCTCTTGTACTTCACAGGCTGTCCTCGAGGAACTCATGATGGTGCCGACTGTTCCCCGCCTGCACCGCTATTGTCTTGCCATCTGTCGTGTAGATTACTGCAGGAGCCTTCAGCATCCCTCACCCCCAGTGTCCCAGTCTATTCTCAGCCCGGTAGCCAGAGGGATCCGTGAAAAAACAAAGCACAACGGTGTCACTTCTCTTCTCAATACCATACTGAAATGGCTCCCCGTTTCAATCAAAGCCAAAGTCCTTAGAATGGCCCCAGGTAACCTTGCTGCACGATACCTCTGATCTCACCTCCCAACACTCTCCCCTTGCTCACCGTACTCCCATCAGCCTCTGAAATGCACCAAGCACACCACTTCTGCCTTAGAACCTTGGCACTGGCTGTCCACTCTCTCTGGATTATTCTTCTCCCCGTTATCCGCGTGGCTACACCCCTGTGTCCCCTTCACGTCTTGGCTCCAATGTCATCTTTTCAACAAGAACACATTTAAAGTTGCATCTTTCCCACGAAACACTCCTAACCTGCCCCGCCCCATTTTACTTTTTCTTTCTATGGACCACTTGTCACTTTACGATGGCCTATATAATTTCCTTATGCATTAGGTTTATTGCCTACTGCTGTCTGCTGTTTGCTAGAATGTAAGCTCCACGAAGGTGGGGATATTTGCTTGTTTTCTTACTCACTGAAACATCTCAGGTGCCAATGCCTGAATGGTGTCTGGCACATAGTAATTATTTTTAATTATTTCTTAATTATTTGTTGAAAGCATCCTGTTTTTTGGAGTCGGGGAGGGGTGGCGGTGACATTAACGAACATGTTGAAGGTCTTGAAAAACAGACTGAAAAATTATACTTTATGTTGTAAGTGATGGAAACCACTAAGCCTTCTGAACAGGAGAATCTTGTGATTTTATCATTTGGGGAGAAGATTTGGAATACCATTTTGGAAGATTAATCTGAAGATAGAGCCTAGGATGGGTCTGAGGGCGAGGGACCACAGAGGATGGGAAAAGGTAAAATAGAGGCTAACCAGAGACAGTGGAAATGACAAGGAAAAGACAGATTTAAGAAAACTTTCAAAAGAAAACACACACACATGCACATACATACACACATGCATATGCACAATAAAAAAAAGACCACCAGGATTAAGAAGAACAATCAGAAAGGCAGGGAAGAGAGTCAGTTTTAGTGGGGAAATAAGAGTTCAGTTTTGAACATGGTGACTTTGAGGTTGTGCTGGCATAATCAAACTCAAATACCCTATAGATAGGATGATGGCTTTGACCAGCACTTCTAAGAAACACCTTTAAAACTATGGTAACCAAAACTGCAAAAATAAAGGGCTCAAAGGAAGACTTTGTGGCAATAGGAGACTAGGTATCCAAGCACTGAGCCTCAGTGGCAGCTACAGTTCTGATGTCCAGGGGACCGCAGGGGACAGGGAAGGTGGAAGCAGGGAGGAGAGGTCAGAAATGAAGGCATATATTGGGGTGCCTGGGTGGCTCAGTCAGTTGAGTGTCCAACTTTAGCTCAGGTCATGATCTCACTGTTGGTGAGTTCGAGCCCTGCATCAGGGTCTATGCTGACAGCTCAGAGCCTGGAGCCCGCTTCGGGTTCTGTGTCTCCCTCTCTCTCTCTCTGCCCCTCCCTTGCTCACGCTCTGTCTCTCTCTCTCAAAAAAGAAATAAACATAAAAAAAAAATGAAGGTATGTAATGTACCAGAGTGTTAGCATCAAGGAAGTGGAAAAAAAGATGGACTATAGAGAAAGGAATAACCAGTGGTGTCCAGAATCTGGCACCTAGTACATGATCAATAAACACTTGCAGAGTACATAAAATATCTTAGAGGAAAATGAAGGCACAGAAAGGCTATAAGGTTTGGAAAGATAAATATTCTCAGAATGTGGGAGACGGCATTTTCATGACAGGGGGGATGAAACCCTGTCACTGGGGCTTCTGAGCCATCAGCACAGAGCCTGATGCGGGGCTCCAACTCATGTACCGCGAGATCATGAACTGAGCCAAAGTCAGACACTCAACTGACTGAACCACCCAGGGGCCCCTCATATAAGTTTTAATTAAGCAGTGGAACCTGGTACAATTTCTTTAAACTGTCACCTGGACTATTCTTGGTGTTTTGAGGATTCTGGAAAGTTCTCTAACCTTTCCTGCCCTCCCTCTTTACAGAGGAGTCAAAAATTCTATCAGTATTCCTTTTCCCAAACATTTCCCCCCATGTGCATTGTCTATTTAAAGAATCCACACCTGCATAAACCAGGAGATGCTTGAGAGTTTTTATTCAAATACCCCTAGATACAAACTTGCATTCAGATCAGTTGTTGAGAGAACAAAGACCCATGTTTCCGGAAAGAAAGCACAAGCAAATTTATTATGAAGAATCAACTTATCCTTTAGAATTTGGAAAAAAAGTTTTTTGTATTGCCATATTGTCATTATGTACATGCAGCAAATTGTCTGAGTCACATCCGCTCCTTACTGCTCTCTATTCTGATAAAGAATTTGGCCCATAGTACACTTAATGGTACTGTTGCTTTAAAATTGTTTTTGAAAATTAAACATTTTCTCCATTAAAACAAAATAATATAAGTTTTAAAATGTAAAATATAAATTATAAAATATATATAAATATATAATATATATAATATATAAAAAGTTATATATATATAAATATATAAAATATAAACCAAAATATAAATAAACCAAAATACATATTAAATTTATATTATAAAAAACACATTTATAGTGTTTATTTGAAGTAAACACCGTATTATTTTACTATTTTATTTATTTTACTATTTTTGATAACACCTGTCTGGAATACACTTCTTTGCTGTCCCTAAGCAGGTGCTTGTTATCTAAGGTAAGGGAACAGAGATCATTTGAAACAAACAGAGAATAAAATAGAAAACCATCCCATAACTTCAGGAAAGAGCAATTCATATTTTGAGTTCTATCATTTGGTGACAGAAAAATTCAGATAATAGATGATGGGCTCGCACATGCTCACTCAAGACAGATTAGAATAAAAATCCTGAATGATGGGTAATTGATGGACAACATCCATGCTTGTTCCATTTCTTGGCCTGCCAGCGAAGTACCAAGAATGAGGTCCGGGACAGTCCGGTGTCCCTACGGTGTGCGGCTCGGGGACCCCTGACCACCGCCCTAGCCCAGCTCAGCCTGCCTCACTGAGGATCAGAGCCCCCTTGCCGAAGGGAGGCAGACACCCACGTAGGAATAAAATGTGCTAGCTCCACACTCTCTAGGGGCTTGGTGTTTGTGATTCCACTCCAGATCTGTGGGGCTCCTGTCATGTCAGGGTTATTATGGGAAACCCCCAGAAGGATACAAGGAAAGGCAAGTTCAGCAACTAATAATGAAGTGTTCAAATATCAACTGCTAGGAAGAAAATAATATATACTATTTATGAAAGCTTCAACTGGAAAGAAAGACTAAAATTTTTAAGTGAGGCCAAATTAGTTAGCATGTTAGGATTTTGCACAAGTTCGGTTCACTCACAGACCCCTCCCCATGACGATCCTTCTCCCACCCAAAGCCTCACGGCTGCATCCAAAACTTAACACTTGTGTCAATAACCCATTCCGTGCCACAGCACACAGATGCACTTGTGTGATGGCTCTATCCGCTTATTTTTTGAGATCAGACTTTGAAGAGCTGAGGCATTTACAAAAAATACCAATTTTTCCTTCAAGGTACCTCACAAGGCATTTTTTGAGATACTCTGTCATTCTTTGTTAACACGTAAAATTCTAATTTTTTAATCTCAAATTTGTTCCTGGATGGGTGGGTTTTACTCCATGTTGCCACTCACATTTGCGTCCTCAAGAGTGAACAAACTGGGAAAGATCTATATTCCGTTTGAACGCATGAGACAACAGCTCGGGCTGTTCTCTATCACACATATGTGGACAGCCCTCCATTCTTAGGCTAAGAACCTAAATGAAGATGCACGAGTAAAAGACCTTTCGAGTTCTCTATAAATCTGGATTCCTCTCCTGCACCTTCCTTAACTTTGAGAGCTTACTGAGAGTTGTTCCATTTAACACAACGTTTCGCTCGCCTGGAAAAGAGTGCTGTAATACCTAAGTCTTTGTTGTATAAAAATGATGTTCAGTAGAGCTGGTCTCCAAAATAGATACCCACCTAAGCTCTAGGCAGCAAAAGTAAACCTAACAATTAGTAACTAAATGTGAAAGAATTATGAAAATGTTACCAAGAGTTCTAAATTGTTGGTCTCTAGTCTGCGTTTTTATACTTTTATATGTTCTAGCCAGAATTTAGGGCTATTTCTTCTTGTCCTTTGCTCTGCATTATGACTTTGTGATGCCCAAAATAAACATTAGGATTATTAAAGTTTTTTTTTTTAATTTTAATAATTGAGAGTGACTCACCATTTTCCATTCTGGATGGTTCTGGTGAATCTCCTTCTTAACGGCAATGTAGGATATCTGGTGACTGTGTTCTCCTTGATAAGGGATCCTGGTCTCTGGAAAGGTCAGCCTGGTCCTGATGGGAAAGGCTTCTGTACCTGTCAGTGATGCTTCTGAAATGACTTGCTTTAGATTTGATTAAATGCAAATCCTTTGGTGTCTGTTTCTCTACAATTTGCATCCCCAATGTGGATTATATATAAGGTATTTTTTTCTTCCTCAAGATTTTTATTTAGTAACAATGAATTTCCACTAGGAACAAACTCTCTTAAAAGTTTATTGTAGAAGCAAAGAATCCACGATTTGTTTTCTGAACAACAGCAGCTTTTTCTATTTCTTTAATTTAATTTGGAGTTAAATTTCAAAAAATAGTGCTTACGGAAAAGCTCATGTGTCCCAATTAGAAACATAGGTTCTATGCCTGTATATACTTATGGGTATATATCACGAGTATACAGTTTTTAGGCATCTTTCAGATATAGATAGAATTCTCGGAAGAAACAAAATCAAAATGAATACAAAATAAATACATTTTAATACAATTGGATAGCCTTATTATACATAAAACATAAATATATGATCTAAGGTACAGGTTCTTAAACCTGGTAGTACCTCAGAATTAGCACCAGAGCTGGTAACAGGTAGCACCTGTGCCCATGCCCCATCCAATTCTAATTCAGAATCTTTGAAATAGGGCCCAGATAGCTACATTTTAATTAATTAATTAATTAATTAATTAATCTATTTGTTAAAGTTTATTTTGAGAGAGAGAGACAGAGACAGAGCACAAGTGAGGGGAGGGGCAGAGCCAGAGGGAGAGAGAGAATCCCAAGCAGGCTCTATGCTGTCAGCACAGAGCCCGACAGGGTGCTTGATCCCAGGAACTATGAGATCATGATGAGCTGAAATCCAGAGTCGGAGGTTTAACCGACTGAGCTAGCCAGGTGCCCCCAGATAGCTCTCTTTTAAAACAAACTTGCTATTTTTTTTTAAAAAGAGTCTTTTTGATGTATACTCAGTGTTATAAACTCCTCTAGAGCAAAAAAAAAAAAAGACAGATTTTAGGTACTTTCTGACATTTCCCTTATTCATCTTCAAGAACCCAGAATTGCTTCTTAACGTAATTTTGGTTCTGTCTCCCAGTCCCGAATAGAGTTAGTTCCTGAACACCCTCATAGTCAGCCAGGATTGGCATAAGACCAACCCTGGAATTTCGGGACTTGACACAGGTATGATCTACTGGTCCTCTAACCCGGCTGTATCTCACATGCCCTTACACTATTTCGGATCAGTGGGATCTGGAGAACAGCATCTGGCAATGTGCCAGATAACCTGCATTTGAAACGTGCTCCTGACCTCACGAAATTCTTAATAAATACTGAAGGTTGCCCCCCACCCCCTGGGCTTGCTGTAGCTGATACCTCGGGGGTTTTCAGATAAGTCATCAACTTTCACATCTCTTTACCTTTGTTTACGGTATTCTCTCACATTGAAGCATGCTGCCCTCACTTCGGGGGATTAAAGTTCTACAAATCTTTCAAGACTTAGCACCAATGCTATCTTCACGGAGATGAATTTAATGGCCCATTTCATGGTGCTTCTCGCTTGAATCTCTCCAAGGGCACTGATTTCATGCTGCTTTCCATGCAGGTCAGTGGTTTGCATATCTGTCCCTCATCCCCGACCAGACTATCTTTCTCTTCTTCTCGATATTCCCATAGCACTTCACTGTGTTGGCGTTGGTGGTGCTGTGCACATAGTAGGTCCCCAGTGAGGGCCGGCCATGCTGAGGGAGCCCTGCCGTAGAATCCACCAGAAACAACAGTTTCTGGGTACAAGCAGCAATATCAGGGGGATTTCGTTCTTTTGCACCATAAAGAAATGTTACCATGAGTATCACCTTTCTCTTTCCATGATCTGAACACACCACTGAAGAGTTTGTAACCATTTCCATATAGGCTGGTCCTGTATCCAAAACTCAAAGACATGATGATTTTCTAGAGGCAGGTTAATGGAGAAAAGTCCAGAATCCTGCAGAAGTTTTTCAGATATTAGATGTCATTGGAAAAGCTGGAATGCATTGATCTGCAACAGATGCTTGCTTGTACTTTAAAATACCCTTTAGGGGAGCCTGGGTGGCACAGTCTTAAGTTAAGCATGTGACTCTCGGTTCCAGCTCAGGTCATGATCTCATGGTTTCATGAGTTTGAGCCCTCCATGATGATGGTGCAGAGCCTGCTTGGGATTCTCTGTCTCCCTCTCTCTCTGCCTCTCTCCCACTCGCATTGTCTCTGTCTCGCTCAAAATAAATAAACTTAAAAAAAAATCCTTTCTTGTGCTGTATTTGCATACAACTCCAGAATAGTTTGCATAGAACTAAGTACAAGCTAAATAAAAATTAAATGAAAAGATCCCAGAAAGGTTGCTTTCTTATCCCAAGGAAACAAATCTTTGCAGCTTGGAGTGGATGGCTGTTGCTGGCAGGGTGTGGGTTGGCAACAAGTTTTGTCTGTGTTCACTCCATTTGCTGGTGGGTTCAGAAACATGGCACAGACACAGTCAGGCAGGACGCTGGGTCGAAGTCAGATCTGGTGATGGTCTGGGGCAGCCTGTTAAGGAGGAGGGTAAAACAAGGGTATGTTTTGGTAGAATAAACACAGATCCACATAGCTCAGGCATGATTAGTATTTGTCTCCTTTATCTTGTATCGGGAACACCCCTCAGATATTCCGACCACAATGTTTCTGTATCAGCTTTTTTATTCATTCCAGGACTGGGCACCTGCTGCGTGGGTTGGGTAGCTCCTGACAACTTAGCAGGGGCTTCAGTGATACATTTGCTCTAAGGTGGTTATGGGTGAGGGTGTGGAGGGCAGGTGTGAGGGACCCCAGGGCAGGCCTGCCAAAGCAGGGACCAAGGCACCCTGTCTCCCCCACCCTGCCTTTGTTCCAGGGCTTCCCTATTTCTCAGGCCTGTCTTTAAGGGATGGTTACGGGGAGCAGGTAAGGCTGCTCAGTGGCTGTGCTCTACTGGTATAGAGCATAGAGGTCCAGGGACACCCTTATTATAGGCTGTGGGAACAGAAGGGAGAGGCTTCACATGCCTCTCAAATGGAGAAAAGAATGGGCATTGTGACATAATAAGAAATATATATTTGGTCTCTGCCCTTGGTTCCTGACACAGAGCTCCTAAAACCTTTGTAATTTCCTGAATGACAGGGACGCTAGGAGCATTTTGTTTTTTCTAATATTTGGTCTTTGACTCTGGTTCCTGGCTTAGAGCTCCTAAATCCCTTGGAATTTTCTGGATGGCAGGAGCATCTTTTGCTCTAACGAGGTGACTCTTGGTGGGCTCCTAGGTAGCCTCAGGATAGGAGCTGGTCACCAGAAAGACAAGGCCATGATCAGAGGAATTTTCGGCCTCATGCTCTATCCTCTGGAAAGGGGAGAGGGGCTGGAGACTAAGTAAATAACTGCTTTTGTCTGTATGATGAAGTCTCCATGAAAATCCCTAAACTACATGGTCCAGAAAGCTGAGGGGTTGGCGAACATGTCCAGGCACTGGAAGGTGGCACCCTCAGAGAGGGCATGGATGGAAGTTTCACACGCTCCTCGGCTTAGGTATCTGCTTCATTCAACTGCATCCTTTATAATAAATCAGGAATAGTGAGTAAACCATTTCCCTGGGTTCTGTGAACCATTATGGCAAATTTATTGAATCCAAGGAAGGGCTCATGGGACTTCCTGTCAGTCTGGCTTCAGTCAAGGGTACAGGTGACAACCTGTGACTTGGAATTGGCATCTGAAATGGGGGGGGGGCGGTGTTATGGGACTAAGCCCTTAGCCTGTGGGGTCTGCACTCACTCTGGGTAGTTAGTGTCAACATTGAGTTAAATTGTAGGATCCCCATTGGCATCTGCTGAGAACTGGAGAATTGCTTGGTGTGTGAAAACCCACACATTTGGTGTTACAGGTGTTGAGAGCAGAGGAAGGAGACACATGTCTTTCCTTTAGGCATGAGCAAGCACATGCCCAGTGGGCCCTGGGGTTCTCACATGCAGACAGAAGTTTCTTTTCTCCCTATACTTGGATAGGTGTGGAGATTGGTGGGGCTCTGGCGGCTATATGTCTGCTTCTATGGCACGGAGGCAGGTTACTGGGTTCTGCTTCATTGAGGACGGGGTCATCATAATCCTGACGGAGACTGAGCAGAGGAGGGGCTTGGACATCATAGTTTGCCAAGTAAAGGTGAGGACAGCTTGAAGCGGACTTGAGGTACAGAGAGGGGCAGGCTAGGTACCAGATATGGCCATTCTAAGCCAGCTGAATTGTCATTTAGAGAGACCTGCCTGGGATTTGTAATTGTGTGTGTGTGTGTGTGTATGGGGGGGGGTACTTGGCCACTTATCATTCAGTCCTTCTACATGTGGCCAGGTTCATGGCCATAGCTTTCCCTTGAATCTGAAAATAACGATTTTGCAAATACTCTGGCATTTGGGCATATGGAAGCTTGGTTGGTAGATTTTCTCCACTGGGTGGGGGGGGGGGGCACTCAACAGGCAGCTTGTATTCCTCAATTTGCATGGGAGGAAACGCAGCCCTGGACCTGCTAGGTCAGAGGAAAATCATTAAATTGATCCTGGTGTTTTGCCGGAGGCACAATGGAGTTACAGCCATGAGGGGTCTGGAGGCCCCTCCCCAGGGGGGCTTCTTTGGCAGCAGGACATGCTTCTGGGGGAGGCTGACCCATAGCCATAGGAGAGGGCGAATGAGACGGCCTAAGAAGCCTTCGGGAAGCAGTAATTTTATTTCGCAGGCTACACTATTCTGTGACACCCTCGGGACTCTCCAAGAAGCATGAAAGCGCTCAAAGGATCTCTTCGGCACAGGGGAGGGGGATGGATTTATCTGCTGAAAAGTACACAGGGCCAGAAGAGAGCTCTTGGACTCTGAGCCTTACACTTGAAGAAACCAGTCCTTTCCCTGAGCCTATTCCCAGAATCCCTCAGAGAGGGGATCTTAGGGATTGGGGAAAAAGCTGAGGGAGCTGGTATGTTCGTGCTGAAGGTGAATGCCTACCCATTCCCATCCCTGGGAAGGTAGGTGAGCCCGCTTGAGGGATTCTGGCTTCCTGGCAGGAGCTTTGCCTGAAGCTTGGCCCGAGCATACTTCTAGGAGGAGCTTGGAGGACGTGATGAGCCACCATAACAAACAGATTCTCGTCAGGTGCAGCCTGGTCTGCAGTGATGAGAAGGTCTTTGCCTTTATTTGGATATTGTCTCTCCCTGAAGCTAAGGCACCATTGATTGTAAGACAACCATGATTTTGTGTGTCCCTGCCACTGTGCATTCAACTGGTTGCTAAATCTTGTCAGTCCTGCCTCCATTGTGGGCTCCCATTGAAGGCTCCTTCTCTGGACCTTTAACTTGTTCCAGTCTGTGTCTTCTCCTCTCTGGCTATTGTGCTGGTTTTCTATGAGTTTCTCTATCCCCAACCGCCCCCTTCACTCCCCCTATCCCAACCAACCTCAGAGCTGTGATCATTCATTCCCCAACTTGAAATCCTAGAAGATACCCTAGAGCTCACCAAGTGCAGGAACAGGTTCTCATCTGGTCTTCCACAGCGTCATCTGGTCTTTCACAGCGGGGCCCTCGCCACCCCCTCAGAATCTTGTTTCACTCGTACCTTAAACCCTTATGCTCACTGCTTCCTATGTTTTCCCCACATTTCATTATCTTCAAGCTTTGTCTCACACTGTTCTCTCCACTAGGAACATTTTGTTCTCTTCTTTATCTCCTGAAAATGTTCGTATCCTGAGCTTAGCTTAGAACAAAGGTGAAGAAGCCACACTTCACTCGAGGATGGAACCAACGTTGAGAAATGAAAATAGAGGTGAGCCAAAATACACAAGAGAGAACCTAGTCAGCAGAGCCTGGAGGTTTAGGAACTTGAGCAGAGAGACTAACAGGAAGGTGAAAAGTGGACTGCGATGCCAATCCAGATATGGTGAAGGGCAAGAACTCTTGAGGCTCAAATAGGGGAAGTACTGTCCTCTGCCTTGGTCTGAGTACGGGGGGCTTGCTGGGGCTGGGGTGCCTGTAGAATAGACATAATCAAGTCTAGGGGCTGAAAAGAACAGTTGGAGGCTCATTCTGAGAATATGTTCCAGAACCTTGGTTCCTGCAGAGTCAGGGGGCTATTACGCTGAGCACAATGCTAACCTCAACTGACTTCAGACCAGTCTCTGTAGATGGACCACCACTGAACCTGGCACTGATTGACGCTACATTTGGCTGCTTCCTGGATCTACTTTTGTCTGTGCAGACCTCTCCTGTCTGATCCTTTGATTGCTTGGACTTTCTCCATTCCCCTTAGGTTTCTAGAGGTAGAGAGGAGGGAGCCCAGTCAGCAGCCTGGTTTCCTGGGGCTGGACCCTACCATTCTGAATTGACTTTACCAGTTAACAGCCTTGTCTGTATCAGACGCCAAAGCACGAGCACGGCTCTGCATTCTAGAAGCTGTATTTACATCCTGTTCTCTCAGACTGTATCTCCTAGCTGCCTCTCTTTCCTGTAACTCTCCAATGTGACATGCCTGATCTACAATAGACTTCTTCTGGAGGTGCTGACCTGGCCTGCGAACTTCTCTCCTGCAGAAGCGCACGGGCAGCCTTGGTCTTGCTTGGTCTGTAGGACCTTGGTCTGGCCTCCTTGGGCTGCTCATTAACATGTGCTAAGTAAGACACAAGGAATGGACACCCACTAACAACGCCTGAAAGAGCAAGGAAGGAGGGTTACACCCTGAAACAGTGCATTCTATTGCCCTTCTGTTACTCCAAGGTTTTTGCATAAGCTCAGTGGAAACTGTTCTTTGAAAAGAAAGAGCCTTCTCTCTCCCATTTTCCCTTTCTTTCCCTGCTTCTTCACTGTCACTAACTTCTCTACTGAGTCTCCCCCAGATGCTGAATAAGGCCCAAAGATCTCCAGGGTGGTTTACAGTCCTGGGGAGAGATCTTAGGATACACAGTTTTTCAGTCTATTGGGGAGTATGGGGTTGAGGTCCTGGGGTTTGGGGTTCAGGTCTCCTGGATTCTAGTTCTTGCTTTTTTCCTGATAAGCTGGGTAAACCCTTAAACAGGATAGCAAAAGAAATACATCTTTTAATGATGTGTGGCTATAGGCTACAGGGAAATATAGAAAGGCTTTGAGTGTGGGTAGGTTTTCTTCTCAGTTCCCTTTTCCAGCCTTGGACAGATCACAGTTCCCTCCTTGCCTTGGATTCTCCAGGGATATCCTTAAGGGGTATTTTCAGTTTAAACCACTAGGTGGTGCATCAACCCTATCAGTGGCTCATCAAATGGCTGGCTCTGACAGCTGGGTTTTAGGACAAGGATTTTTTGGGAGGCCAGGACTGCAATGTATTAGAAGGAATGTTACTCTTTTCTTCCTGAAAATCCTGGAAGTCAATCTAAATATTCTTTCTATGACTGCTTCGAAGAAGGAGGCCATTTCCCCAACTTCTCTGTCTTTTCCCCTGACTCGTTCCACCTGCCCTTTGCTGCTAATTGGAGTAGGAAACAGGACATACAGGAGGACCGTTCTTTGGGTGGTCCTGGGGTGGGACGTCTTCTCTTGTTCATGAGAGACAGCAAACCCAACTGTTTAAGCACAGGCTCTAGATTTATTGGATCAGATTTAAACCTGCCTCCACTTATAAATTTGTAAACAATGGTGAGTCACATAACTTCTCCTTGCCTCAGTTTCCTCATAGATAAAATGGGGATAAAGAAAGTGACCTGCCTCAGGATTGTTACACTGTGGTAGTGTAGCTTTTATTTATTAATGCTGTCCAGGTTAGATATTAGATCAAACCAAGCAAGCTTTAGTTTTTGGTAGGTTCAGTCTGCCATCTTGCTGGCCCTGGTGAGAGAATATCTTTTCTAGTCTTTTCTCCCAGAGGGAACTTTGGTATGCCTCCTGCCTCCAGGACTGGGGGAGCCCTACCTATGACCACAGAGCTGGTAGAAGATAGTCAGCCTGTTCCTCTGGGCTTCAGCTTCTTCTAGTTGTCCATGCCCTTGGAGGCAGAGCCTCCAGACCATATGCCAGGGCTCCAACTCAGGGACCATACACCAGGGCCCCGTACCCCTGTCAGCCTGCTCTGGACACTTCCTCCCTCTGTGACCATCATGCATTTCACTTGGTATTTTTTTCTTTACATTTCCGGGTCTTCTGTTAGATATAAGACTCTTGGCGTCAGTTTGGTTTCAAACATTTATTCGGTGGCTCTTTTGGTCAGATAGTCGCCGGATAGTATATTCTATTCCTGCAAAGGCACTGTTCCTGGAGCATGTATCTTCCAGTACCCTGGGAGTGGGACCCAGCCCTCTGCTCCTAGTGAACAGTAAGGACTGCAAAGTCCTCGTCAGTCCATTGGGTGACCACGGGGAGAGAACAGCCCTCTCTTCTTGACATCGGGCTGTCCCATATCCGGAGAAGTCTCTGAAAATCACAGAGGGAATATCCTGTCCTCGACTGATAACAACTCTCCTTCCTTAGATTTATCCGAAGTGTCTGCATTTTATGTTCTTCAGATTTGTCTTCCAGTTAGTGGCTTGTTGATGGAATTTTGGGGTCACGTGGGGACTGGAGGACAAAGGGAGACTGAGCATGAACTCCCTGAGGTACCAGAGGAGGCATGGGGGGGGGGGTCTGTTCTCTGTCACCAAGCAGCTGCTTGCCTTCTTCAGCTGGACAAACAGTCCTTCCCTCCTGTCTGCCTCACAAGAGAGACGACCTTTTGGACAGGAGAGGATTTCTGTGCCTACGCGAGAAAGATGTGTCGTCCTCCTCATCGCTGACAGACAGATTTGTGCCTCAGGTTTTGTGGTAAAAATATTGTCTTTTTTTTTTTTTTTTAGAACATTTTAATGTTTATTTATTTATTGAGAGAGAAAGCACGAGCAGGGAAGGGGCGGAGAGAGAGGGAGACACAGAGTCCAAAGCAGGCTCCAGGCTCTGAGCTGTCAGCACAGAGCCCGACGCAGGGCTCAATCTCATGGACTGCGAGATCATGACCTGAGCTGAAGTTGGACGCTCAACCAACTGAGCCACCCAGACTCGCCCTGCCAACTTTTTTTTTTTTAAGCCACTTTTTTTTCTGTAGAAGCCTGCTGAAGGCTGTTGAGTGACCTTTCTGCCGAAATCCCACAAGTGGGAGCTGGGCCCACAGCTGAAAACAACAGGCAGGAACTAACTGCCATTAAGGAGAGAGTCACCAACTCGTGGAGGGCCCCGGAAGCCACCTCCTCTCTGCTTATTAGGAAGTGATGAACAGTCCCTCTACATCACCACCTGCCCCCACCCACCTCCCGCACTCCCACATCTATATAAGAAAACAAAGGAGTGAAGGAGGAGGCGGAGAGAAAACAAGCCATAGCCGTGTGGTATTTATGCTGAGAAGTTATTTCCTCTCTGTGCCCTGGGTGATGGAGGAATGGATTGGACACCACTCCTCTCCTCAAGCCCAGCGACAGGGAGCCTCCAAGGAAATTACCTGTAGAAGGTGGAGAAGGGGAGGTGGGCATCCTGGTCTCCAAGTGGGTGACTTGTTGATGTGCCCTGGCAGGTCCTGTCTGATCTCATCAACGGGGGGAAGAGGACTGGAAGACGGCGGGGCCCAGAGGTATGGCCATGGCAAAGCACATGTGTCTCCCATGGGACTGGAGAAAACTCTGGAAGGTAGCTGGGCTTGCATCACTTAAGAGAGCTGTCCTGAGAGGGGTGCGTTGATCCTGTGGCGATGTCTTCGGCCCTCCTCTGCAGGTGCAAGCTGTGGGCGGTGGGGGTGGGGGAGAGCAGGCAAGGGGCGGAAAAGGTGGAGCCCGGCTTAGGTCTCCAGAGTCAGAGAAGCAAGAGCTCCCACAAGGGCTCTTTGAAGAGCTGGTGTTTGAACGCCAACCCCATGGGGGGTTGTCTATAGCTAGTTAATGTCACCCTGAGAAGCAGAGCCGCCTTTGGGGAGAGGAGCCACAGAGGCCGGTTAAATAAGAGACGCCCTCTCTCTGCCTACTTCCCGCCAGCATCCTAGAGACCAGACCCTGAAGGGGAGGGGAAGGCAGCTCAGAGCGTCCCATGCCCTGGTCCTCTCTCAACTCCTGGGGTCTCAGGTTGTGATATGCAAATCAAGTTGGAGATTAGAGCTTCAGTTGGACTGAGTTTTAATAACAGAAAAATAATCAGAAAAGGTTTGAAACCTGCCTGGCATGTCACTAAGGAATGCAAAGGGCCAATCTGATCACAGTTGCTTGAAGGCAGTAATTAGAGAAAAATAAAACTATATCATGTTCCTATACCACTGAGTTGAGACAGAGCAATATACTAATTACAAGCCTTTTAAAAATGATTTGTACCAAAAGAGACATAGGCATCTCCAAAAGAAATGTTCATAGTATTAATTAGAGATGTCTTTATTAGCAAGAAGTTACAAACGTTTCTGGTATAAGACACAAATGTTTCCTAACACGAATATCTTCATCAAAAGCGAATTATAAAAGGCCACTTGGTGTTAGGTCTTAATAGATTTTCACACACTTTGAGATAAGAGTTGAGGGTAAGATTAAGGATTATTGAGTATGTGTCAACTATATTGCAATAAAAAAAAAAGGATTATTGGCCTAAACTTGTCTTGCTAGCCTTTTTAGAGTAGGCTCAAAGTCTACCAAGGATTCAAAAACTCATGTCGATTCAACATTCCTCAGCGCAGGCTTACATTATCAGAACATCTCTGGAGCTATTCTAGAATACATCCGTTTGGACTGATTCGGTCCAAATATTCAGTCTCCGGGAGCTTCAGTTCATTCTCTCAGGACAAATGGATGGTTTTAGTAACCGGTCCCCACCCTCCACCACCAAGTCAGAAAAAAGGTACCCACCTGGTGTGGGTCGCCGTGTTTGGGCAGACACTAGGCATGCCTTCTCTCAGCCTATAATTACTTTTTTTTTTTTTTTTTTTTTTTTTGCTGGCCATTGGCTGTCAATTGTGACCTTACTTCTTTCTGACTAAGATTCCTCTTCTCATTGTCCCTGACCATGACTTCAACTTAGCCTAACTTGTTAAATTCTCTTCTTTTGCCAAGACCTTTGCTCTGCCTATTAAGGTCTGCTGTCTGCTTAAACACTTTAAAACTGTGTCACTTTTTGTTTTAAAGCCATTTTGGTATTAAAGAACGTGACATGGGGGTGAATAAGGATAGCAGTTTTTGCAAAGAGGAAAGTCCTTGTGGCAGGGCTAGCTCTCATTAAATCGGTGTTTTCTGACATATGTTCAGTATATCTTTCTCCCTCTACTCTCTTGCTGCTGCCCTGGGGGTTGTTTGCTCATCCCCAGCCCACACAGAAGCAGAAACAAAGACTTAAAGGAGCCGCTGGCCTAACTCAGGAAGAGGAGACTGGGATGTAGGCTCATATTTAGCTGGGGTTTCTGCCACCAAGGCAAGGTAAGTCTGAAGGTAGGGGAAAGAGAAGAGCAAGTGGCAATGGAGGGGCAGACTGTAGTATTTGAAGTGGGGAAGGGAAGAAACCCAGGCTTGGTGAGAATTAGGGATGCCAGGGAAGGTGAGGAATTTGGGCCCCCTGGTGAGAGAAGCAGCAGTAAATGGGGAGACTTCATCCAATGGATCTCCCTTTGGCCTGAGGAAACCATGGGCGTGGCCTCCTTGTTTCCTACTTTAGGCCAGGCTGAGCTGGTCTGCTAGCTTGTGGGCGAAAATGATGCATTTCACCTGAGTTTTAAGTTCTGCGTCTGCTCACTCTAGGGGAGGCTGATCTCTCAATTAAATATGTTAATTTTGCAGATTCGAATGAATTACAGGGTACAAAATAATATTTTACCTGGGTATTACCATAGTTTTTTGGATGTTCCGTTTGCTCTGAATACAACATTCCATTGATCTTCAGGGTTTACTGCCTGATCTGGATCTTTCTGTTATGAGGGTCGTCCTAAGCAATGCCAGCTTTTTAAGTGACTAACCAGTGGTTTAGCTGGAAACTCAGAAGTCCAAGTCTGGCTTCAAATTATATGTTCCAGCGACAGATTCTTGCTTGATTGCTTTTGTAGAATTAAGTATACACAGATATATCATCAACACTCAGCTTCCAGTATTTATTGAGTCAATTTTGGGACAGCAAGTGCATTTGTTCACATGTGAATGTGTATGCACATGTATATATGTTACAAAGTAGTAGAAATTGTGATTATAGGAAGGGAGGGGTTTGTTGTTCCTGCAACAAAACAGGGTTAAACGCGAGAGAAAATTTGGTATAACTTCTGACTTCCCCCAAATGTAACCACTAATCACCTACTGTTGACCAGAAGCCTTGCCAATAATATAAAGAGTTGATGAGCACATATTTTGTTATATGTATTATATATGGTATTCTTACAGTAAGTGAAGCTATAGAAAAGAAAATGTTCAGAAAATCCAAAGGAAGAAAAAATAGATTTACAATGCCAGACAGTAAAAAAATCTGCATATGAGTGGATACATGCAGTTCAAACCTGGATTGTTCAAGGGTCAACTATAATCTGGCTAAAGTAACATATATAGGTAGTAGCTTTATATTTAGAATTATCTTATGGATAAATATTTCTTGGCCCCTGAATACGTGTTCATACAGAATTATAGCAGGACATGAACATAGAGGTCTCAACTAAGGCATTAAGATACAAAATATCCTGTCTACCAAAATGAGATGTGAGAAATAAATATATAATTAGAATCATGCAGTAGGTAGCCTTTTCAGACTGGCTTCTTTCATTTAATGATATGCATTTAAGATTTATCCATGTCTTTTCATGTCTTGATAGCTTGTTTCTTTTCATCATGGAATGATATTCCATTGTATGGATGTTGCAAAGTTTATTTATCCATTTACCTACTGAAGGACATCTCGGCCGCTTCCAGTTTTTGACGATTATGAATAAAGTTGCTATAAACATTTGTGTGCAGATCGTTGTGTAGACATGAATTTCTCAAATAACTTGGGTAAATACCTAAGAGTATATGAAAAAACTGAATTTAGCTGTCTAAGAAACTGCCAAACTGTCCTCCCATGTGGCTGTACAGTTTTGCATTCTTATCCACAATGACTGAATGTTGTTATTGTTCTGCATCCTTGCCAGCAATTGGTATTGTCAGTTTTTTGGATTTTAGCCATTTTAATGGATGTATGGTTATATCTCATCATTTTAATTTGCAGTCTCCTAATGGCAATGGGTGTTGAGCATCTATTCATATGCTTATTTGCTATCCATATATCTTCTTTGGTGAGGTATCTGCTCAGATACTTTGCCCATTTTTTACTTGGATTCTTTGTTTTCTTATTGTTGAGTTTTAAGAATTTTTTTTCTATTTTGAACACAAGTTCTTTATTGGATAGTGTTTTGCAGAGATTCCTCCCTCCATAGTCTGTGGCTTGTCTTTTCATTCTCTTAAGAGCATTTTTTTGCAGAGCAAAGGTTTTTAAGGTTAGTAAATTTCAATTTATTATCAATTTCTTCTTCCATGGATTTTGCTTTGGATGTTGTATTTAAAAATTCATTGCCAGGGTGCCTGGACAGCCAAGTAGTTGAACGTCTCTTTTTTTTTTTTTTTTAACTTTTTAAAATGTTTATTTACTTTTTGAGAGAGAGAGAGAGAGAGAGAGAGGAGAGCAGGTGAGTGGGTGAAGGGCAGAAATCGGGAGACACAGAATCTGAAGCAGGCTCCAGGCTCTGAGCTGTCAGCACAGAGACTGGCACGGGACTTGAACCCACATATGGTGAGATCATGACCTGAGCTGAAGTCGAATGCTTAACTGACTGAGCCACCCAGACACCCCAGAACTCATATAGCATTTAAATAGTTGTTTCTTGCATTTGCGTTAGTGTGGGTCAAAGCATGTGCCCTCAAACACTGTAACTATATCCAACAAGTAAAAACTTGAAATGTATCATCAAGTATAAACAAATTATAAATATTGATTCTACTCTCTGGTGCCATATTTAGGAAGGAATTATGTTGTATTTCCTATTCTTAATATTTTATAGTTATAACCCAAACACAATGTAAGTACTTCCAAATAATATTTCTGTTTTGTTTTCCTTAAAGGTATAAACTTTAGGTTTCCTCAGTAACATTGCAGTCTATTAATTACCAGCCATTCCTCAGGGCTTGTGATTTTTCCTGTGGGTGTATCACCACATCAATTATGGCTTACTCTGCACAGCACAAGTACTTTTTTTAAGGTATTTTCTTTTTATTTTAAAATTTTTTTTAATGTTTGTGTATTTTTGAGAGAGAGAGAGAGAGAAAGAGAGAGAGAGACAGTTTGAGCGGGGAGGAGCAGAGAGAGAGGCAGACAGAGAATCTGAAGGAGGCTCTAGACTCTGAGCTGCCAGCACGGAGCGCAACGAGGGGCTCGAGCTCATGAACCATGCGATCATGACCTGAGTTAAAGTCGGACACTTAATGGGCTGAGCCACCCAGGAGCCCCTTAAGGTATTTTCTATCTCTTATCTCATTTCAATATCTGAGACACAATTATAATGTGCACCCTCCGATGTACTTTGGTTACAGGGTCTCATAGTTGGTGTTCTTGGGAGATGCTTAGGTAGTCTCCAGGGTTGTCTAGAACTGCCCTTGTCCAGTGTGAACAATGTGAGCCATTAAGAATCGACCAACAATATTAAAGTAGTTTGGAAACGATTAAGCATTTGCTCAGTAACATGATTATTTTACATTTTTCCATGTTTGCATTTCAAAAAAAGAAAGATATTGTTGGAATTCACCTCTTTGCAGAAATAAACTTGTTTAGCTGAGAGTGACTAGTTAACCTAGATCAGGGGTAGGTTAACTTTTTCTGTAGCTGTCTCAGGCCTTCTGGGCCAGACGGTCTGTCTCAACTACTCAACTATACCATTGTAGCATGCAAGCAGTCATAGATAATATGGAAACTAATGAACTGAATTCTAATAAAACTTTATTTATAAAAGTGTCAGCATTTGGCCTGCAGGCTGTAGTCTGCTGATCCCTGGCTTGGAGAGTAGATGTCCACTTCAGACTTTGTTTGTACGTAAGTGGAATTAAACGCTAGTAGGCAACTTGTAAAATCTAGCAGGGAGTGGTAATTACGATGGACGCTTTTGCTATCTGCCTGTCAGGAGGACTCTAAGAAAACTTTCCACGTACCAGAATTTTATCTGAAAAAATTTTAAGAATAAGAAAGAGCTAGTGTCAAATGCCATCTTGTCTGTTCAGGGAAGGAAACAAAAGAGGCAAATTCCATCATGGTGCAGATGAGACAGTGGCCCCATGTGTAGCACTGCCTTGCCATTTCCAAGGGAGCCTCTAGTTGCTTATCTGGGACATTGCAGAGGTACACGAAACACACACCCAAACTTACACACTTCCTTCATAGGAAAGGCTCTACCCTGTTGGCCACGGTATATTTGTTCTTACTTTAGAAGAAGTTACCCAGTTTCTTAGTCCTGGATGGATGACAATCAGCAAATTAGAAAGGGAAATTAAGAGGGGCACCTGGGTGGCACAGTCAGTGAAGCATCCGACCCTTGATTTCAGCTCAGGTCATAATCTCACGATTTGTGAGATCGAGTTCTGCATCAGGCTCTGCACTGACAGTGTGGAGTCAGCTTGGGATTTTCTCTCCCTCTCTCTCTGCCCCTCCCAGCTCACACGCGTGCTCTCTCTCTCTCGCTCTCTCTCTCTCTCTCTCTCTCAAAATTAATAAATAAACTTAAACAAAACAAGAAAGGAGGAATAAGAAAGGTGTTGCTGGAGGCTCACAACCTGCACGGCCTGAGAGTAAAGGAAAGACATGAGCTTAAAAAAGACACACCAATTCAACTCCCCAGCCTTGCAGTCATTTACTGCTGGGATCAACAGTCCTTATGTACAGATTACTGCTATTGATTCTGGCAAAGATAATTATGAAATATGGACAAGATCAGTCGGAAGCGTTGTGGAGATAAAGGGATATTGATGTATGTGTGCTTACAAATAGATGTTTTACTCAAGCTCAGCGAGACTGACTCAAGTAACGGCTTAAAATGGATATGAAAGAGAGCAATTTTCTGAAGAAACACTCACTGATTGTTTAGCATCCCAAAGTACGGAGGGAGCCACTACCACATATATTTCCTGGAGACAAAGGTGGGCAAGGGCCCTCTGGAATTATAAAACAAAATGAGATTAGGAGCCTAAGTGATCTTGACCCCAGGTCAACGTGAAAACATTAAGCATATTCTGTCTACTATCTTAAGAAAAAGGAGAAAAACACCCACATGTGTAACAGCTTTCCAAAAATGATTTCAATCCAAGTGGTTAAAATTATTAATAAAAAAAAAAGTCTTGGCACTGAAAGGCATAAAATTATTTGAAACACTTCATTTCACAATGATGTTGAATAAATAAAGCATTGCTCTCCTTAAGTAAGGCCAGGTGTAGAAACAAATTACTTTTTTTTTCTTTTTTTTCTTTTCTTTTTTCTTTTTTTTTTTTTTGCTGAACGTTTTGGAGATTTGTACTTGCATAAGATTGTTTCCATATAGGACAAGGTGTGGTGGGGGATTAACTGTTATTTGGTAATTGTGATCAATATTAAATACCCGAGAATAATTGATTCTTCATATGAATTAATTTCATGCAAATAGTAAGCTTAGATACCTGACACCAATACAAGTAATGGAATAACTGCCAAACATCCTTCTTTTTTCCTATGTGGGAAGCATTTATATTACTGAGACATTATTTGAAATTCTTAAGTTATCTAAGGTTTCCAATCTTGTTGGAAACCAGAATTGACTGCACATTTTTTTGTTTTTAAAACATTTACTTGTTACTCAGACTAATTTAATCTGTGTACTGTTCTTTCCTCCTTTTCCATATGATAGGTGAAATATAGTAGATATAGATGAAGACCCTGTACTCTTCCCTAGTCACACTGTTTCTTACCCCAGAGACAACCTTTATCCAAATTTGTGTGTTTATTGTTTTGTATGTGTATTTTAATTGCTATGTACTATTCCAGTGTATTTATAAGCCACAGTTAATCCTCCACCCATCTGTTGATGGCATTTGGGTTGTCATACTGGTATAAACAATAATGAAATCAACTTTCCAATGTGTTTCCATGCACATGTATCTAGAAGCACTATTTCTGGGTTTGTTTCTCTCCAACCTGGCTTTTTTTTTTTACAAAATTTATCTCTGCTGTGGCTGCACCAATGTACAGTCTACTCTGTGGGTGAGAATTCTCACATATCCACATCTTCAACACACTCAATATTATCAGGCTTATCATTTCAAAAATGTTGCCAATCCGATAATATTGAAACTGATGGGTTTTGTTTGCATTTGCTTGACTTGTTAGTAACCCTGAACATCTTAACCATATATTTTTCATGTGTTTGTTAAAGCTCGTATTAGGGGCGCCTGGGTGGCTCAGTCGGTTGAGTGACTAACTTTGGCTCAGGCCATGATCTCGCGGTCTGTGAGTTTGAGCCCTGCGTTGGGCTCTGTGCTGACCGCTCAGAGCCTGGAGCCTGCTTCGGATTCTGTGCCTCCCTCTCTCTCTGCCCCTCCCCCACTCATGCTCTGTCTCTCTCTCTCTGTCAAAAATAAATAAACATTAAAAAAAATTTTTAAAAAGCTCATATTAGACGACAGAGAATGATAATGAGTTGGGGGGACCAACTCATGTCTAGGAGTTGAATTATTCAAAAATGATGGAAGGGATTACAAGTTGAGGAGACATCAGCAGTGAGGAGAGGGAGAAGGTGTCAAGAACCTCTCAGAATCAAGACCATGTGAACAGTGGTTTAGGAGGGGCCCTAGGGACCCAAAGACCCTTACCGGAAGAATGTGGGGCTGTTGGCAGAGGGCTGAGAAGGCAGGGGGCCACAGAGTTTCCATAGGACACAGCCAGGTTTTCATTTAAAGCAAGAGAAGTTGAAGGCACAGGAGAGTTTGCTGATGGAGGGTTGGGAGGTCCAAGGATCAAGCTGAAGGATTTGGTCAAAATTAGTCACAGAGGGAACAGGACAGAGATGAGATTTGGGGGCTAATGGGTATAAGGCATGGTAGGATTGGACCTAACATTCTTTTAGAGGAGGGTGGAAGCCTGTATAATGGGATGCTCCTCCCTGGATGGTCTGACAGCTCCCAGGGAGAATGAAGGGGATTGTTGCTCTCACTGACGTTTGGGGCCCGGGAACTTTATGTGGGGCCTTCGTCTGGGCCAACATTTCCCATGCTTCCTGCCTGCTAAAAGGCCCAGCCATCTGCAGCCAGAGCCTAGAGCCAGAAGCACTTGATAATCTCTGTTTCTAGAGTAGGATTCGCAAAAGGAATTCAGGATTTAGAAGTAAAATTCACTAAGGAGCTACCCAAAAAAGGCTTTAAAAAATATTTCTGTTTTAGCTGTATAAATATGAGTTATTTTGTTTTCAGTTCAGCCTTTATCAAAAACTTCACAGGAAAATATTTTTATTATTTAAACATGGCTTTCCAGTGGGATTACATTCTATGCAAACATCAGTTCTGAGTGACTCAGGGATTGTTTGTCTTTGTATTCTGCATAAAGTAGACTGTGTTTACTTTATGCACATTTATCTACAATTAAAGGGATGCATTTGGGGAATATTTGTGACTAGGAGTACTTGGTGTTTATAAAAAAAATCAAATTTTATACATTTCACCAAAACTTGGTACTATTGAAAAAAATATGTCTTCTTCTGTTGTGTTGTGCCCAATTTGTAACAGCAAAGCAATTGCAGGCATTTAAAAAATACCCAAATCATAAACCTCCTAAATTGATAGAGTATTCATCGTTTCTTGGTAATTAGTGAAGACTTCCAATTTGCCAAGAGTCAGCAATGAGTGTAGACAGAGGAATTAAGGCTGGAACCCATTTGGCCCAGTGTCTCACGTCACTGCAGATGATGGGAAGGCACATCCCACTCCTACAGTTGGCCTGTCACCATGTAGCCAAGTCTTGTCTTGAGTGTCTGCTGTGTTTGCCCAGACAGAGACAACACTTTTCTTGTAATGGCATCTATTTACATACTGAAATGTGTATTTAAATATTCAAACTTTTGGTTTGATAAAAACTATTGTAAGAAACGAGAGAGCCATCATTTGAGAACAGTAGGTCTGACTCCCAATTAATCTTCAACTCTACCCTCTAAGTTTTCTGTATTTATACCATGAAACTGGTTTTTCATTTCCAATGTTTCAAAGAAATGACACTTGCCACTCAAGTAAACATGCATCTAGCTCACACTTTTGGGTCAAGTCGGTCAGTACTCAAGGCTGGGACACTTAGCCAGAGACAAAGTAGCATGCCTCTCGAAGGCTCTAACTGCTAATACTCATTCATTCGACACATGCTCAGTAAATGCCTACTATGTACCGGCACTGTAGACAGGCTGGGGAGACAGCAGGGAAGACATCTGCCATGAGCCCCTGCTTTCAAGCTTGAATTCAGCACCAAAAAGTATCTGAGCAGAGAACCTGCTTCCTGGTCTTCTCACAGTGCCCTTGAACTTCCAGCTGTCTTCTCTAGTCAAAGTCCGGGACCAAAGAGCAAGAAATAGCTTTGCTTTATTTACCCTGAGGACCCTGGCACCAACAGAATGTCAACCCTTGAAGCATCCTTGTGAGCATCTTAAGAGAAAAATCCTAGTTTCACTTAAAGGGAGGAGCATTGGTTTCTTAGAGCTGTCACAAAAAATACAGTGGACCCTGAACAACCTGGGGGGTATGGGTGCTGACTGCCATGCAGTTGAAAATCTGTATATAACTCTTGTCCTCCCCAATACCTTAACTACTAATAGCCTACTGTTGACCAGAAGCCTTACTGATAACACAAACAGTAGATTAACACATATTTTGTTATATTATATGTATTATATAGTGTATTCTTACCATAAAGTAAGCTAGAGTAAAGAAAATGTTACTAAGAAAATCACAAAGAAGAGAGAATACATTTATAGTATGGTCCTATAGTTACAGAAAATTATCCATGTGTATGTGGATCTGTGTGGATCAAACCCACGTTGTTTAAGGGTCAACTAAACTATGAACACAATGGCTTAAAAGAACAGAAATTTATTCCCTCTAAGTATTGGAGGCAAGAAGTCTGAAATGAAGGTGTCAGCAAAGCCATGATCTGGACAGCTCCGGAAGAACCTTCCTTGCCTCTTTTAGCTTCTGGTGGTTGTGGGCAATCCTTGGCATTTCCTGGCTCATGGCACCATAACTCCAGTCTCTGCCTCCAACTTCATATGACCTTCTCTGCGTGTCCTGTGTGTCTTCAAATCTCTCTCTCCTTATAAGGGCCACCCAAATCCAGGATGACCTCATCTTAGTTGAATTATATTTGTAAAGACCCTATTTCCAAATAAGGTCACATTCACATATACGGGGGTTCAAGACTACAACATATATTTTGGGGGAACACAATTCAACGCACAATAGAAGGGAATGGAAGAGACATTGTAAAATGGGGCTGAGGGAAGAGATGAGCTTGTTTAGAGTAGGGTGAGGGCTTCAGGGATTCCACTCAGGATCAGTGAGGGATGACTGGTCAGAAGGCAGGAAGCAGGGAGGAAGAGTTGTAGCCACGATGCCCATAAAGCAGGGCTCTCATACTGGGATGGTCGGGGGAAAGGTCAGCTCCTATCAGGGAGGAAAGCAGACTAGATGGGGAGTGTAGTGAATGGACTGGACAGCATGTATTCATTTTGAAGGAGCAGTCACTGCGCCGCTCCAGCTGGCTGTTATCACAAGAGAATGGGAAGCAATGTTGCCAAATTTTCCCATTTTCTAAAAAAAGCCCTGTACACCAAGATTATGCATCATGTCCTGAATTTTAAGTGATGGCAGCTAATTGACAAATGTTGATGCATTGTAGAGATTACAAGTCCCTAGGCAGGCTGGATTTAGACCTCGATGGTCAAGGATCACGTGACTAGGGGAGGCAGGGCACCCGGGACAGGCAAGCTGGACAACAATGTAACAGGCATCTCCGGGTTCTCACTGGCATGCTGCCTCCCTGATTGCACAGTGACCTGTTCGTGTGCAGAAGCTAAGCCCTGGGCAGTGAGAATTACACGACGGCTTCTGCTGAGCAGGCTGCTGGGAATAGGCTGTCTTCTCTGCTAGAGACAATTATGGCCCCTGACTTCCAAAAGCTTACTGTTCCTTTGAGTGGACGTCACTAGTGTACCCAAGATGGAAGGTTTACTGTATAAACCACCTGTGTAGCCCCAGCCTTTACAGCTGAGAGGATTTCCACACACAGAGGAGGTGGCAAGAGGATCCTTCCACATGGGAACAGAGAGGGGGAAGGCATGTGCCGTAAGAGCGAAGAGTACGCTGTGACTACAAGATGTCCGGAGATCAGGGACCGGTCTCTCTGTGCTCCAGATTCACCTGCCTCCTCACTCTGTGTCCCAAGAGGTGGACCTCCATGGACTGAATCAACCCTAAGCTCCCTTGCCCTTTGGCATCTGGTCAGGTTCAGCCAACGGGAGAAAATTAAGGTTGAAGGAGAAGAAGGTCAAGGTATTTATTCCCCCAGGAGCCCTCATTGCTGGGTTGTGGGTTGGCAGTGGCTGGACCAGAGGTCATGGTTGCTGTTGCCCTGGGCAGCCCTTGTCTTCAGCTATAGGTCTCACTGAATTTCTGTAAATGCTTGTCCTTGCTTGGTCAGGCCGAGGGGTGGTGAAAGCTCTCTGCTGTTGCTAGCTCCAAGATGCTCCACCGATCCTGCTTTCCACTGACTCTGTCATCTTTGTGACTAGTCCCTTCATGGAAGTCTCCTCAATTATTCTGTTTGAGTGTGCCATTTGTTTCCAGCTGGGTCCCCCCGATTCCAAATCAGAGCTGTGGTCTCTACAGTCCTCTAAGCAGCAAGATGTCTGCTTCCACAAACCCCTTCCTGGCCACAGAGCTCTTGATGAGTAGCTCCTACCTCGGTACCAGGATAGCTCTGAGACTGCCTTCCTGGTTCTCCCTGTCTGACCCTCTCCATCTTTCTCTCACTCTCTTTCCATTTTTTATTTCTTGGCTTTCTGGTCTCTAGTTCTCTAGAGCTCAAAATTTTCTCTTCAAATCATGGTTTCTTTCCTCCTCTTTTTCTTGCAGCTTCTAAAATGATTTTCCTTCCATTTCCTTTTTGTAACTATTATTTTAATTCTAATGTAGCTAACAGAGATGTTAGTTTCAGGTATACAATATGGTGATTCAACAATTCTGTACCTTACTCAGTGCTCATCATGATAAGTGTGCTCTTAATCCCCTCCACCTGTTTCCCCCATCCCCCCCCACCTCCCCTCTGCCAGCCACTAGTGTGTTCTCTATAGTCAAGGGTCTGTTTCTTGGTTTGTCTGTCTTTATTTCCTGTGTTTGTGTCTTTGTTTCTTAAATTCCATATATGAGTGAAATCATATGGTATTTGTCTTTCTCTGACTTATTTTGCTTAGCATTATACTCTCTACCTCCAACCATGTTGCTGCAAATGGCAAGATTAAACTCCTTTTTATTACTGAATAATGTTCCATTGTGTGTGTGTGTGTGTGTGTGTGTGTGTGTGTGTGTGTATATATATATATATATATATATATATATATATATATATACCACATCTTCTTTATCCTTTTATCTATTGATGGATACTTGGGCTGCTTCCATAACTTGGCTATTGTTGATAATGCCGCTATAGATATAGGGGTGCATATGCCTTTTTCAATTAGTGTTTTTATAGTTTTTGCCTGTACTACCTGAAGCAATCTACAGATTTAATGCAATCTCTATGAAAATACCAACAGCATTTTTCACAGAGCAAGAACAATCATAAAACTTGTTTGGAGCCACAAAAGACCCTGAAAAGCCAAAGCAATCTTGACAAAGAAAAACAAAACTTGAGGTAACATAATTCCAGATTTCAAGTTATATTACAAAGCTGTAGTAATCAAAACACTATGGTACTGGCACAAAAATAGACCCATAGATCAATAGAACAGAAATAAAAAGCCCAGAAATAAACCCATGCTTATATGGTCAATTAATCTTTGACAAAAGAGGCAAGAATACACAATGGGGGAAAGACAGTCTCTTCAATAAATGATGCTGGGAAAATTGGACAGCTACATGCAAAAGAATGAAACTGGACCACTTTCTTACACCATACACAAACATAAACTCGAAATGGATTAAGGGCCTGAATGTTAGACCTGAAAACATAAAAAGCCTAGAAGAGAGCCCAGGCAGTAATGTCTCTGACATTGGCTGTAGCAACATTTTTCTAGGTATATTTCCTGAGGCAAGGGAAACAAAAGCAAAAATAAACTATTGGGACTACATCAAAATAAAAAGTTTCTGCATAGCAAAGGAAACTATCAACAAAACTAAAAGGCAACCTAATGAATGGGAGAAGGTATTTGCAAATGACATATATGATAAAGGGTTAGTATCCAAAATACATAAAGAACTTGTACAACTTAACACCAAAACCCCCCCAAAATAATCCAATTAAAAAATAAGCAAAGTACCTGAACTGAATAGAAATCTTCCTTCCTTTCTTTCTTTCTTTCTTTCTTTCTTTCTTTCTTCCCCTCTTCCTTCCCCTTTCCTTCCTTCCTTCCTTCCTTCCTTCCTTCCTTCCTTCCTTCTCTTTCTCTCTTTCATTTTATTTTTGAGAGAGAGAGAGAGAGAGAGAGAGAGCATGAGACAAGCTGGCTCCACATCCTTAACAAAGCCTGCTGATGTGGGGCTTGATCCCATGACCATGGATCATAACATGAGCCAAAATCAAGAGTCACATGCCCAACTGACTGAGCCTGTCAGGTGCCCACGAATAGACATTTTTCCAAAGAAGACTTACAGATGGCCAACAGACACATGAAAAGATGCTCAGTATCACTCATTATCAGGGAAATTCAAATCAAAACCACAATGAGATATTACCTCACACATGTCAGCATGGCTGTAATAAAAAACACAAGAAAGAGCACAAGTGTTGGGGAGGACATGGAGGAAAAGGAACCCATGTGCACTGTTGATAGGAATGCAAACTATTAAAGCCACTGTGGAGAACAGCACAAAGGTTCCTTAAAAAATTAAAAGTAGAACTACCATGTGATACAGTAATCGCACTACTGGGTATTTACCCAAAGAATATGAAAACACTAATTCAAAAGGATACATGCATCCCTATCTTTTCCTTCCATTTCAACACAACCCTGGTTAGGACCAACCTCCAAACTACTGGACTGTACTGGGTGTGCCCAGGGGCTACGTCGGCATTCCTGGGACTCCTTGCTCTCTTTGCTCAACCACTAGTATATAAACAGGCAGACATATAACCCAGATTGCCTTCCCATTGCTTTGGCCTCAGTTGGGTTGGTTTCTCTTGAATTATACAAGGAAACTAGGTGTTGTGAAAGGGAATTATGTTGGCCTATAACTAAGTGTGACGTGATTTCCATAAAGTCATTTGTCTTCTCTGGGTCTCAGTTTCTTTATGTGTATAATGGAAGGAACTGGAGAAGTGTTTTTAGCAGTATACTCTCTTCTCAAACAAAATGTTATATGTAAAATAGTTCACATTTACAATATTTACACATTATAAAGTCAACCAATGACAATGACATTAAGTGACAATTTAAATTGGGAGAGGTGCTGGTGGAGAACAGGTGATGGGTGCAAGCTCAGGTGAGCAGATGTACATCTGGGATCGTGGAACCTCCCAGAACTCTCCACAGAGACCTAGGGTTCTCAGAACACAGTCTGGTGGCCACTGGGCTGGGAGATCTCTGAGACCTGGCTGCCCAGAGTGTAACCGTGGAAAGCAACATCAGCTTCACCTGGGAAGTTGTTAGAAATGCAGAATTTTGGCCTCACTCCAGACCTACTGAGTCAGAATGTGCACCTCTGCAAGTTCTCAAGTAATTCATTGGCCCTTGAAAAGTTAAGGAGAATGAATCTGGAAGACTGTTTCTCAAACTTGGCTGCATCCTGGAATCACACAGGGCTTCTCAAACCTTAAGTCTCCTTATGCCTTAAAGAGGTTCTTTCCAGCTCTGAAGTTCCATGGTTTTATTTTCTTATTAAAAAAATTTTTTTAAATGTTTATTTATTTTTGAGAGGGGGGGACAGAAGGGACAGAGAGAGGGAGACACAGAATCCGAAGCAGGCTCCAGGCTCTGAGCTGTCAGCACAGAGCCCAACACAGGGCTCGAACCCACCAACCGTGAGATCATGACCTGAGATGAAGTCGGACGCTTAACCAACTGAGCCACCCAGGTGCCCCTGAAGTTCCATGATTTTAATACGTAACCTCATGAATTGGGGGTAGAATATGATATTTTTGTTAAAAACAAAACTAGTTTGATCATTTGGTCCTGTGTTGTTTTGTTTTTTCTTTTTAAGCCAGAGGCTGACAAGTGATCTAGATAGTAAAGGAAGTCTATGTTTTCTAAATGTGTGAGCCACCTTTATTATGTTTACTCTATATCTAGATAATCTCTAGGACATGAAAAATTGACATCTCGTGGCCAACAATACATGAAAAGATGCTCAACAACCCTAACCATCAGGGAAAGGCAAATCAAAACTACAATGAGACATCGCCTCACACCTGTCAGAGTGGCCAGGATCAAAAAGACAAGAAATAACAAGTGTTGGTGAGGATGTGGAGAAAAGGGACCCCTCATGTGGACTGTGGGTAGGAATGTAAACTGGTACAGACCCTGTGGAAACAGCCATAAAAAAGAATGAGATCTTGCCATTTGCATCAAGGATGGACCCAGAGGGTATTATGCTAAATGAAATAAGTCAGAAAGAGAAGGATAAATACCATATGATTTCACTTATGTGTGGAATCTAAAACACAAAAACAAATGAACAAACAAAACAAAACAGAAACAGACTTGTAGATATAGGAAACAAACTGGTGGTTGCTAAGGGGCAGGGAATGGGAGAAATAGGGGAAAGGGATTAAAGAGTTACAAACTTCCAGGTATGAAATAAATAAGTCACAGAGATGTAAGGTACAGCACAGGGAATTTAGTCAATAATATTGTAATAACTTTGTATGGTGACATATGGTAACCACACTTAACAGTGGTGAGCATTTCCTAAGATATTTAAATATGGAATCACTATGTTGTACACCTGAAACTAATATAATGCTGTATATCAACTATACTTCAATTAAAACAAGAAAACTCACTGAACTGTACCCTTAAGATTTATGCATTTCACTCTATGTAAATCATACCTCAATTAAAAGGCTATCTAAAAAAGTGACATCTTGGTAACTTTACAGAATGTATCAAGGAGAGACATCCTCAGTATAAAAGCATTTTCCCTGGTGGGTGGAGGGGGATAACCCTGAGTAACCACATCTTAGACTCCTCACTTCTGTTTTTATTCTCATTAGCTATCTCAAAGTAGCTATCAGAACTCAACGTACTTTATTTTGAGAGACACACAGGCAGTGCAAGTGGGGGAGGGGCAGAGAGGGGGGGAGAGGGAGAGGGGAAGAGAGGGAGAGAGAGAGAGAGAGAGAGAGAGAGAGAGAGAATCCTAAGCAGGCTCCACAGTGCCCGTGCAGAGCCGGATGCAGGACTCAAACCCACGAAGCCATGAGATCATGACCTGAGCCAAAACCAAGAGTCGGACGCTTAGCCAACTGAGCCACCCAGGTGCCCCATCTTCTAATGTCAATAAGGGGGAAGCATCTGTAATTGGCAGTCTTTTTGATATTTGAGAAGTGCTTACTCATTTTTATTTCCTTTTAATTTCTACCATAAGCTGTACTTCAATACAGATGCAGCCTATGAATTTGATAATATTGAAAGCCCCGCTTCCCCACATTCTTTCCATTTGTAGAAATTGTATGTATAAAGAAGCTGAACAGGAAGCAGGATGACTGATGAAAATAGCTATTTTTACCTAAGCCAGGAAGCTATTCCCAGAAGAATTACTGTTGGCAAGAAAAATGAACTTTTCTCCAGGGACGTCACTAACACAGTCGGTACATGCTGTCTGACATCTTAGGAGGCAGCACTCAAGTTTCTGCCTGAATAAAAGGAACCACGTCTATCTATCAGGTTCAAAGCTAGTGGACAGTAGATTTTTCAGTCTTGAATCTTTAGATCTCAAATATCAAATGGATGAATAAATTATAATGATCCAACTACAAAATGGAGGCTACCACACTTGATGGAATGAGAAATTCACTGACTAGCCTTTCATTTGAAGGAAACTTTGTCTTGCTGTTTGTGACATCAGATCTGTCTTTATTAGGATGTTCCAAACACACTGTCCTTCACTAGGAGGGAGTCAACTACCACCTGCTTGTTAGATTACAAACGGGTCGTGATCTTGCATAAACCAAGGCCAGAAGTTTAAAAAAAAGTATCAGGGCACCTGGGTGGCTCAGTCTGTTGAGCATCCGACTTCCACTCAGGTCATGATCTCAGGGTTCGTGAGTTCGAGCCCCGCATTGGGCTCTGTGCTGACAGCCCGGAGCTTGGAGCCTGCTTTGGAATCTGTGTCCCCACCCTCTCTCTGCCCCTCCCCTGTTTATACTCCGTTTGTCCATCTCTCTGAAAAATAAATAACATTTTAAAGAAAGGAGAAAAAATATCAGTGTACCTTCAAAAAACCCAAAATGTTGTATATGGAGGCAAAACAAATGAAATGGACAATCATGTTTTGGAACGTTTGTCAGTAAGAATTTAGGAAGAGTTCCAGCTATCAGTGAACTTTCTTCTGTTCACCCAACAAAATTTGCATATTCAACAACTAGTGTGTTAAAATTTCTGATTTTTTGTTTCCTTCTAAGAATTGTACTCGTACCGACATACTGGGTGTTACTCTTTGCTGAGTGAATAGATCTACAGAGCTGCAGTCTAAGGGGCTGTATTTATATTTATAAAAATAATTAGGCTAAGATCAGAGGGAAACTGTGGGTCCTTTCTACTCCTCAGGGGCTGAATGCAGAGCCCCTTGTCTCCATAGGAAGAGTGGGATATAAAGCCTGCCCAGGAAGGCTTGAGGCACTCCAAGGGTTGAAACAGCTGGAGCTGTTTGTCCATCAAAGGAAAGTGTAACCAAAACATAAGGGAAGAGGTATTTTTCAAGATGGGGGATGACTCTAGCTGAGAATGACCACTCATCTTCAGTTTAAACTTGTACGGATTCCTGTTGAGGGGCAGACTTTTGAATAATAAGATAACTGATCTAAACCATCTGTCTTAAAAACACTCTGCTCGTCTGAAGAGATGACATTATGCTCTGTTAGGGAGGTTGAAACTGTACCCAAAGCCAGATTCGTGGCAGGTTACAAGCCTATCTGAAAGCTTTAGGATTTCCCCAAGATACCCTCTTTTTGGAGGAATTGCCTAAAAGGGGCACACTATATAGTATTAGGAATAACAATCATTTATTTAAAAAATTTTTTTAACGTTTATTTATTATTGGAAGACAGAGCATGAGCATGGGAAGGGCAGAGAGGGGAGAGACACAGAATGTGAAGCAGGCTTCTAGGCTCCAAACTGTCAGCACAGAGCCCGACATGGGGCTCGAACTCATAAACCGCGAGATCATGACCCAAGCTGAAGTTGGATGCTCAACCGACTGAGCCATCCAGGCGCCCTAACAATCATTTATTAAGTGTTTACTATGTGCCGGTACAGCACGAGTTTTTGATGCTCTTTTTACGTATCATCCAATTCTTTCTCTCTCAAATTAAAATCTGAGCCACCAATTACACTTCCTTCTATGTCTCTCTTAGCATCCACATGTACTTTACTTTTGATCAAATCTTAGCTCCTTGACGTCAGAGACCGGATATAGGACACTGACCTTGGAATGCTAAGGCAGGCAACACAGATACCCTTTGTGCCTCACGGAACTTACAGTCTGTCCTAAGGGCTCAACTTTTCGTTATGGCTCAAGTTTGCCAAACAGATGAGCATATATTTATACAGATGACACACATTTGCCCCAATAATAGCCCGATGCTGAGTTAATGAAGACCGTTATGTTCATAGTGTATCTGAATCACAGCCCTCGCCACAAAAATCACTTGTTTCTCATTTCTCAGTCCATGAGGGGAGACGAGCAGTTTTACGAGAGATCTTTGGCAGTCTTTCTGAGTTCATGCTGTATCACTGTCACCCCATTATGACTGACTTTCTAACACCACCTCTCTTGTGATTTCTACTCTCACTGATTCTGGTGTTCTAAATGTTGTCTCTTCTAGTTATTGCCATCAAGATGTAAAGAATAAGTCCCCTGTCCATTGCTGTTAGAGTACTGTTCCTCGAGCCACGCACACTCATTCATTACTAGCCCCTAGGTTGTTGAGCTCTTGTGTTTTACTTGCTCTTGGTTTACTCCACTTCTCACTTCTCACTTTTAGACACGTACCTCTGTTTCACATTAAAACTGGATATATTTCTTGCTGTGGTGTTCCAATTTTTCTCCTTCCATAGTGAGTTCCTTGTCCATCTGGTATACCGCCCACATTTTTTTCCTTAAGAGGTAGCCATTATCCCTCTTGACCCTGAGGACCTGATACTGGCGCTAATCCCCCTAATTATTCTGAGCTCCCTGGACTCTTCCTGGACACTTGCCTGGCATCACCGTAGATACGAAGTTTAGGCTTTGGCTCTGTGACCTTCTCCACACATACACACACATACAAATTGTAAAGTCCCCAGTGAACAAATGAATGTTGGGATTAACTCAAACGACTGAGAATCCAAACACTCCACTCACCCCTCCACTTCAAGAGAGGATCACTATGTTGAGAATCACTACCCAAGGGTTCCAATTTTCTTATGTAGTCTCCAAATCCAATGGGTATTTTTGGCTTTCAGTCCTTGTTCGACTTGTATTACTTGACTGGTAGCATTTCACACTTCTGACCACTTCCTTCCTGAACTTGTTTACCTCTTAGCTTTTGAGCTACTACTTTCTCCTGGTTGTCTTCCAACCATTTTGGTATTCCCTCCCAGTATCCACATTATGTTGTGCATCCCTTAAATGCTGGTCTTCCTTAGGGTTCCATATTTGACTGTCTTCTTCACTTCTGCTATATACCTTATTTGATTAATGTATTTGGTTAATCCCATTACTTCCAGGGCACCAAACTTCCATCTTTATGTAAATACCTAAATTGGTATATTATACCTGAGTGCCAGACCTAAACTTCAAAGTGCCTAGTAGATGTTGCTCACTTAGATGTCTGTGAGCATCTGAAATGAACATTACAGTGGACGTGTCCCAAAGTGAACTTATTTCATGTCATTTCTCTTTCTCTGGTATTTGCCAACTTTGGTTAAAGGCATGTCATGTCTATTCTAGTTGCTCAAGCCAGAAGCTTTAGACTTCCTCCCACTCATCACCTTCAAAATCTCAAAATCCAAACACTGCTGAGTGTACCCAACTTCTCCCACTGGCCCCTCTTCTCCATCCTTGAAGTCGTTTCTTGCCATTTCTCAATGGTGGCTCCAAAAATTGCCTTTCACGTGTCCTCCATATATGTGGTCACTTTTGTTTTTATCCCTTTTCTCTGCTCCAGTTAGAGTTCTACTTCTCAAATGCAGACCTGAGGATGACTGTCCTGCTTAACGCTGCTCCATGCCTCCTTACTGACAATCAGACAAAGGTTGAACCCCTGACCTGACCCATTAAGACCTCTCCACATCTCTGGCTCTTCCCTGCCATCCCTCCCACACAGGCTATGTGCCTCAGTCATACTGAAATTGCTGCTTCTCCCTGAACAGGCCCTTCTTGCACATGATATTGTGTCTTCAAATTTCCCTAAAAATGTGTGGATTGAAATGTGACCCAAGATGACAGGCAGGATCACGATCGGAATGGGCCCCTGAGGATGCCGGGGCAGTGAAAGGGAGGATAGTCTACAGGAGGATGTGTAACTTGGGCACAAACCTTGAACATGCTGACTTACTCCTTGTAGATGTGGATGGAGTCTTTTCTAGGAAAGAGGGGGATCTCTAGGGTGATGAAGATGTAAAGTAGCTTGTGGGGGGTCAGAAGCAGAGAAGATAGAGCTCTTGAGAAAAGAAGGTAGATAATCTGCAGCTGTGGGGTCTATACAAGGCAGGGGCCAGGTTATACGATCTTAAAAGTGAGAGCAGGTCTGAGATGATGACACCCTAGGGGCTAATAGATCCTTACAGCAGAGCTTAACACCAGAAAATCTTATGTTGAGTTCTGGATTTAATGAGTCAGGATTTCACCAATAGACAGTACAGTTTCAACCCGAAATTGAGGGGTGTATCTGCCACTCAGGAAAAGAAGAAAGTATTTTCTGATAACTAAGGGGTATGACTAATAATAATAACACTTAGAATTTTTGAGTGTTTATTCAGTACTAAGCACGGTTCTTTTTTTTATTTTTTTTAATGTTTACTTATTTTTTTTTTTTGAGAGAGAAAGGGAAAGAGAGAGACAGAGTGCAAGTGGGGGAGAGACAGAGAGAGAGGGAGACACAGAATCCAAAGCAGGTTCCAGGATCCAAGCTGTCAGTACAGAGACTGATGCGGGGCTCAAACTCGCAAACCACGAGATCATAACCTGAGGCGAGGTTGGCCTGTTAAGCAACTGAGCCACCCAGGTGCCCCAGCACTAAGCAAGGTTCTAAGAGTTTTATTCTACTCATTTCATCTTCACAAAACTATGAAATAGGTACTGTCGGTAGCCCCTTTTCATAGATGAGAAGATCAAGGCACAGAAAAATGAAAACAATTGCCTAAAGTCACAGCCCTATGTGATAGAGTCAGGATTAGAACCCAGAACTCTGTCCCAGAGCCTATTCTCTTAAGCATCTTGGACTAGGAGGCAGGAGTGAAACCAGGAGGAAGCATCTGGAGCAGAGAAAGAACCTATGAAGCAGAGAGGATTTGTGACTGGTCATTTACCACTTTCACACATGCACACGTATGCAGACACACATACTCATGTACACACACACATGCACATATACATGTTCATGTACATACAGCACACACACATGCTCAAGTGCACACACACATGCACACATGGCTCCCCATATTCACACACCTATGCACACACGCATGCTCATGCACACACACATACACACACATGCACGCTCATGTATGCGCACGCGTGCACACACACACACACACACACACACA